>NW_004567125.1:2142326-2148119 GCF_000260355.1 Condylura cristata | reverse complement strand
AAAAAAAAAGAACTGTCCTTGATAAAGCATGAAAAAGAATTAATTATATTAAATCTTGACCTACTTTTAAATATCCTATGTCACAAAACAGGGTCATTGAATTGAATTAAAAGCCGAACTGTTCTTTTCATGAAACACCATCCTTACTTGAGAGAAGTACAAACTAAAACCCAGGTTACCTTGACCAGGTTATTAGGCAGACACATTTTCTTGAAAATGAATCCAACTAACAGTATGTGTTGCCAAAATAAAACTCCTGCTCTCACACATGAAACAATTTCAGAAAAACTGCCTCACTCTAAGCTCAAGTGCCTCCCAATAGTCAATGACTTCTCTGATCAAATCAATTATTTTTAATATTGTATAAAGAACATGACTTTTGATATAAAATGAAATGCATCAACACTTGGAAGACCTGCATAATTGACTAATATTTTTCAAACAATCAATGCATGGTTATAAAATCATGTACTGGTAAAGGACCTACTACAATATACATCATTGGATTTTAATGTAACTAAACAGAAAAAAATCATTTAAAAAAAATTTATATCATTTTGTGCCTTTTCCCATCTCAACTGTAATCCCCGTGGACTTCCCACCACCAATTCACCCGTGTGCCATCACCATAGTCCCGTGCTCCCCCACCCCCACTTTTGATCCCACTCCCCACTCCACCCCTGTAAAATGTCTCTGGAATACTGTTGTTCATTATTATACTCCCTCCCCCGGTCCTTTATGCTCCTGCTATGAGTGAAACCATCCGGTATTTTTCTTTTTCTTTCTGGCTTATTTCACTAAGCATGATCCCTTCCAGCTCCATCCATGTTGCTGCAAAAGGCATGAGTTCTTTGATTGCTTAGTAATATTCCATGATGCGTATGTACATCTTTAAAAAAAAAAAAAAAAAGATTTATTTGTGCATACAGAACTGGGGTACAGGCCAGAGGTGCCGGGGTAGTGAGAGGATTCACCAGAGACAGAGAGCAGAACAGGCAGACCTAGGAAGCAGCGGAGACTCAGGAGAGGTCTGTAGCACCATGTGGTCACCTCCGGGGCAGACGGGGATCAAACTCATGTGGAAGTTGCTTTAGCTTCTTAAGAGCTGTGCTTTAAACCACTGCACCACCAGGGAGGGCCCAGTATCATATCTTTTTAATCAAGTCATTTACTTTTGGGCATTTGGGTTGATTCCATGTCTTTCATATTGTAAATAAAGCAGCAATAAACATGGGGATGCAGATGTCTTTTTGAGTCAAAGTGTTTTTTATGTCAAAAAGCCTATTTTTAAAAATTATTTTTATTTATGCTTAGAAGAACTGGGGTACAGGCCAGAAGTGCGGGCGGTGAGAGGATTCTGAAACAGAATGGGAAGCAGGACAGGCAGATTTACTGAAATACACTGCTGAGGGAAGCAGCGGGTGGGACAAGAGAGGTCTACTGCGCCATGTGTGTCACATCCCTGGCTAGCGATCGAACTCTTGCTGCAGTGTCTTGCTTCATAGTGCTGCGTATTAACCCCTTGCACCACCAAGGAGGACTCAGAAAAAGCCTATCGATAGAGTAAGCACCCACACTGCAACCCACCTTTATGAAAACTACTACTTGTTTGGCTTTGGCACAGTAGCAAACAAAACAGATCCACAGTTAACTGAAATAGTTATTAAAATACTCCCACTCCTTTTCCAACAACATATACCAACAAATGTGTAAGGTTGGACTTTTCTATACATATCACATAAAACAACCCTCTCAAGGATGAATACAGAAGCATGTATGAGCCAGCTATCTTCTACTAAGCCAGACACTTAAAAAGCTAACCAAAAAAACCAAACCAAAACAAAAAAACCACACCCCACTTTAATTATATTAACAAGTGTGCCAAAAAAGGAATCTCATGTTGTGCTGGAGCACAATGCATAAATGAAAGGTGCTAAGTTTACAATGGAACATCAATATACCAGAGTACAGTCAGAGGGAGAAATCCACGAGGAGAAATTTCTAAGTATGTAAGCACATTCAATTTACCCAAAAGGCGGCTTAGATTTTACAGCTATTTGTAAGCTCTATTAAAGTCATGAGATCACACTTCTTTTATGGACTGAATGTACAGATCTAACCAGTTTACAAATGAAAAAAACAGGGAAAGGAATACTCTCTCCTGTCTAACTTCACCTTCTATTTCTAGGGTTAGCTGGAAACCAAAAGATGAAGTCTTAACTCTGGACTGAAATGTCTCCCACTCCCCAATTCTGCTTTGTGTGTTCCAGGTTCCTGGGAAAACTTTCTGAACTTGTACAAAGTCTTCCCAGAAGATTAAGGTTAATCTCAAATAAAAACATAAAAAATTTTAAAGATTTTTATAAACATCAGGAACATTTATATTAAACATTCCAAGCATAAATTCTATAACCAATTATTTCCAAGAACAAATTATTTATCACTCATTCATAATATTTCTGTTATCCGAGTCATGAAGACAATGTTTCTATCTATGAAATGATTTCTTTTACTTGGCTTTAGAAATACAACCAGGAAAATAAAAACTCACTTCAGTTAACAGAATTTTCCCCAAAGTAAACTATAAATCAAGAGCTACATTATCATGTATTTTTTTTTAATGTACCAGGTTTCTGGGATGCATCTGTAATACTCCCAAGAACCCCATAAAGGAGTTTCTTACATGTGAGAACAGGGCTCAGAGAAGTCAAAGAACTGGCTCTAGATCACACAGCTAATACATGGCTGAGCTGATATTCAGACTTTTGTTGTCAAACTTTGCAAAATAGTGCCTGGCTATCCTGAGGTTCTCAATGGCAGTCTCCAGAGCTTCCACCGTCTTTAGTGGATCACAGGAAACTGCGTAAGCCACCTGGCACTTGACCACTAAGAATATGGCACCATGGGTTTGCCTGATTTCAGGACCTTTGCCCTGAATTGTCTTGGTAAAACAGTATGACAATGAATCCAAGCAAACTGTCATTTGATGGGCAACAGGATTTTTGAATAAGGTTTTCAAGGCTTTTATAGATACCAGTACCAGTGAAGAGAGCTACTGTGGTTATACTTTTGTTTTTTCTCCCTTTTTAAACATTACTTTCCTTCCACTTTTAAGTCTTACAATATACTTAGAAACTTAGACACGCCAAGCTTACGTCCTACAAAACTCAAGGTTGGAATTCTAAACACCTTAACTGGAACCTGAGAAATACTGAAATCTGTAGTTTCACCAATTTTTAACAAGTACCATCTTCAACAATTTCCATTCATGCTACCTCCAAGTTCCAATGTGCTTGTCAGGATTGATGGCTTTAGGTTAAACACTCAAGGTTTTGTTGCAATTAGAAATGCAAAACCAATAATACACTCCACTTCTCCTGTTAAAGGGAAATGCAAAATCAGGAACACAAAAGGTAATAAACTGCAAACAAAGTACATTCAAGATCTGGTATGATCAGCTCTTGACAGTTTGGTATTTTGTTTTCACTTGCTTTTTGAGCAACAATGCAGTCCCTTGGTTCTCTCCTTGGCTGCTGGAGACATGCCTTCATAGGCTGCTAATATAAAGCAGTTGACCAGTTTCCTGACAACCTCTGTTTATTATGCAAGATAACAAAATAAACTTTATAGAAAAATGTATAGTTATTAAAGTTTAGCACTGACACCCCTAAGGTGTTTTAGAGAAGTACCACCTTACAAAAGTATCAAACAAAGCAAGGCAAAACCGCCTTTCCATTGATGACAATGGTCTATAATGCTTAAGTATCATACATGTACTAAGCAAACTGTCAACACTTTTGCGGATGTGAACATCATTCAAGTAACGACTGAAATGATCACTGAAGAATATCTGGTCAACTATGCTAACATCATGCTAATTTCAGACATCCTAATAACTAATGACTGCTGATCTGACAAGTAATTAAATAACACTGTCTGAAATAGGAAAGGTTTGTCCATGTCTGGACCTCTGTGAGGTTTTTGGATCCACTCCACACACAACTCACCAGTTATCACAGACTTAAAACTACTTTCTGGGGCAAATGGCCAGCAGTTTCATTTGTCTTTCATTATTTGAGATGAGCAGCATATCAACAGAACTTTTCTTTTGATCACTTGTTATTGTTCACGAACTTCCTCAAAACTGCACTTCATTAAAAGTCTAGCTTGAACACCTCAAGTCATCAGAAGAACTGGCAAATTTGTCAAAAGACAATTTAAAAGCCAACTTATCGTAATCATAAACTAACAGAACTCCTTCAATATGCCTTAAATTGAACCACTTTCAAGCAACGTTTTATTGGGTAAGTATGCATAACTAGAAAAAATTTTAGTTATTAAATTTCAAGGTGACTTAAGTACAAATATGACCTCTAGAAACCTACCCCAAAGGCAACAATTTTACATGACATCCAAAGTCTATTTATTTTTTATTAGCAAATAAAATATTCTTTGAAATAACAAGTGGCTCCACCTCCCCCAATTTCCACGTTCTACTGTCATGAATGTTACTGGGTACACTCATATACCTAAACAAGCATTTGTCTGAGCCAGTCCCAAACCAAAGTATTGAAAGATCATTCTTCACGGAACAAAGATACTGTTGGGTTGAAACTCAGGAGACTGGACACCTCAGTAGGTACTATTGTGCTTTTATCCTGGGAAAAGAATCCTTTCTGCATAAGCACACAAAGGCCAAACATGTCCTTGACAAATAGAAAGATGTTTATAGCCTATCTTCTACTTTCTATGAGATAATTTGCATTAAAAAAGTACTCAGTGCGGATTCTTCGAATTAAAACACCATAACCTTTTTATTATCCGGTCAAGTAGTTAGGTTTTAAACAAGGTGCCTCAATTAAGAGTTTGCCCTGTAACCACGATGCGAACGAGGTTAAATGCGATTCCTTCAGGTCAGAAAAAACGAGGGAGAAATAAAATCTGCCGCCAGCAAGCACGCAGAACCTGTCAAAAGGGCACTCTGACCCAAGAAATAATAAACGCCACAATATACTAGTCGAGGGCGCTCCCCACCCCGTCCGAGAATCGGCCCATTCCCGGACTCCAGCTGCGGAATCCCTGCCCCGCACGTAAGAGGAAGGAAATCGGCCCTCTCGGTCTGTCGGCCGTACCTAGCCGGCCGGCCGGCCGCATGGTGATGGGACCAAGACACCTGAAGGGCAGGCAGACAACAGGGGGCCAGACCGAGGCCGGGGCAGTCGCCGGGCAGGCCCCGGCCCCACTCCCGGGCTGCAGCCCAGCCCCGCGCCGGCCCGCCCGTACTGGGGGATGGGGCTGGAAGCGGGAGCGCGTCCTCCCGGGTATCGAGTGCCGCTGCGGCCTGGCCTGGAGGCCAAGCATGGGCCAGGCGACACGTTGTCATCGGCGGAAGGCAGAGGGACGGATCCGCCCCGCGAGCAAGACCCTGGAAGCCTAACCGCCGCCGCCCCCTCCCCGAGCGCGCCATTTCCAGGCCCCGGCCCTCCAGGCGCCTCTCCCAGGCTTCCGCCGGTCCAGCCGAGCGCCTACTGCTCGCCGCTCCGGGGAGCGCGGGAAGGCCGGCGCCCGGGAGGCTCCGTCACAGAGCGCTCCCTGCGCCCGGCAGGGGTGTGCGCACGCCGTCCTCACCCTCTGCCGCCGCCGAAGCTGCTGTAGGCCCGATCGTCGTAGGTATCGAAGTCCGCCATTTGCCGTCTCCGCTCCGTGAGGAACCAGGGTGAGCGAGGAAGGACCCCGCAATATAACTCCCCCCCGCCCCGCCGCCGGGGCTGTCCGCCGCGCCGCCTGATCGCA
>NW_004567125.1:2138844-2141825 GCF_000260355.1 Condylura cristata | reverse complement strand
GCCGTGAGGTGTGAAGTTGGGTCAGGATCAGAGACACAGCATCACAGATGGAGATGCAGGAATGAATCCTGCCGCCAGCGAGGGTTGTCTTCACTGCCTGGGTATTATCGGGAGGAGAGGGTGGGGTTGGAGATTGGACTTTGTTATCGCAGGAGCCAGCCCATCTCGCCGTTGCATTAGTTTTTGTACTGCGAAAGAATTCTAGGTAGCAGAAAGGTGGATTCTATCAGCAGTAGCAAATGGGTAAGGAGTGTTAGTGACAGGTTCCTGGGGACTGAGGTTGTCCTAACAACGAATAAAACAAACCCTAGCGGGTGTAGGCACATTTTAAATCAGTCTCGTAGATTCTCATAGAATGTATACCCATATATATATATATTTACATTTAAGCTTTTTCCGCTGCTCTACCCCACTGGTAGGGTTGACAGCAGCTAGTAGCTCATGTTTTGCTTTCTGTCTCTTCTGATGAAACCACTTCAGATAGACCCGGAGAAACCTGAGCTCTGTCTCTGACTAGCTGTGTGACCTCAGCAAGTTACTTAATCTCTTTAACATCTCTCTGCTTATCCCCTCAATATTGTAAAGATTCAATGAGAAATGTTGTAAAGTACCTGCTACGTGTTCTGTGGTGACATTGTGAATGTTTTTCGATTAAAATTCCAAGTCTCTTATTTTACAGCAGTGGAAACACCCAGCGAGGAAGTGGCTTCCCCAAGATCACACAACCTTGTTCTCATAGCACATGGAAACCAAAGGTTTCTTCTCTCCTTACACAGTTTAAATGTGGAGTCTGTGTCCCATCACTCCATGACCCGTAAAGTACACTTGAAGGCATCTGACTAAATGAAAACCTTAATATTCTTATTTATTTTTCTTTCTGTCAATTTTATTGAGACCTTAATATTTAATCTTGAATGACCTTACTTTTTTTTTTTTTCAAAGTGTTCCAGACCAAAGGCACCTTAAGGTGAGATCCAAAGGATAGGAAACATCTTGAAAGGTTCTCAGTCAGTCATCTCCCACTGGGCGTTTGTGAGGGAAAAGAGTTAATTTATCATTAATGAAGTACAGGAAGGGATCTTCTAGGAAAGTGTGTGGCTGGGGCTCTCCCAGCACCATGACCATCTCAGGGCCACCCTCCACCCTCCAGGGTCAATCTTAGTTTCCTCCAAGCAGCACCCATGACCAAGTTCTTGGGTGTTGCTCCTAAGCCTTGCTATCCACAGCCTCTTTCCCTCTCTATTGGTCTCAGCACACAGCCCCCTTCCTGCTTAGAATACAGAGGATTGAAACCAATGCTAGAAAGTTCTATAAGCTACCACTGCCTCCATGGAGGAATTAAATGTCCCAACCTCTCCTGAGGTTGTCCTGTAACACCTTCCCCACAGTGGCTATTCCAGCCTTCAATCAGCCCCTTGAGCCCTAGGGTTGGACACATACAACCTGCTTGAAGGTCCAAGAAACCTGTAGTGTGGTGAAGCCTAAGGTTGCCTTTTGAACTGACTCTGTTTAAATCTGGCCAAGGCCCTCCCTGGTGGTGCAACGGTTAGGATGCAGCACTGCAAAATCCCAGGCCCCAGAGGTGATCCACATGGTGAGCAGATCTCTTCTATCTCGCCTACTGCTCCCCTCAGCGGTGTACTTCATTAGTCTGCCTGTTCTGCTCCCCACTCTGTCTCTGGTGAATCCTCTCTCTGTCTCTCTCTCACACACATACAACACACACACTCCCCTGGCCTGTACCAGTTCTTGTATGCATAAATAAATAAAAATATTTTCATTACTTGAAAGAATCCCTGGTTTCCATAGCCTCAAGGCTCAATCCCACCTCCCTCCACAGCTAGGGAACAACTAAACTACTTTCTGTATTTATAGATTGACCTATTCTGGACATTCTGTATAAATGGAACATATAACATAGTCCTTTGTGACTTCTTTCACTTAGCACAGTGCTTTTAGGATTCATCTGTGCTCTAATGTGTATCAGTGTCAATTTTTTAAAACATTTTATTTTTGCAGAGCTGGGTGTAGGCCAGAGGTAGAGGAGGGAGGTGAGAGGATTCACCAGAGACAGAGTGGGGAGCAGAACAGGCAAATCTACTGCAATACACTGCTGAGGAGTGACAGGAGCTGTGGGAGAGACAGGAGAGGTGTGCTGCTCCATGTGGGGCATCTTCCTGGCCAGGGATTGGACTTGTGCTGCAGTGGCTATGGTTAGCTTCATAGTGCTAAGCCCCTCATTTCTTTTCATTGATAAGTAACATTCCATTACGTGGCTAGACTGTTTATCAGTTGATGGACTTTTGGGTTTTCCATTTTGGGTGATTATGAATAATGTTATGAATATTTATACAAATTTTTGTGTCAACACATATTTTTGCTTCTCAGGTGTATACCTAGGAGTGGAATAACAGATCATGTAGTACTATGCTTAACTATTTGACAAACCACCAGGCTGTTTCCACAGTTGCTGCCTTGTTTACATTCTCACCAGCAGTGTATGAGGTTTACAAGTATCTCCCTGCTCTCGCCAACATTTGTGATACATCTTTTTGATTATAACTATCTCATGGGTGTCCAGTTGTGTTTTTGATTTGCATTTTCCTGATAGCCATGAGTATCTTTTCAGGGGCTTACTGGTCACTTACATATTTTATTTGGAGAAATGTATATTTGTATCTTTTCTCCATTTTTAAATTTGACTATCTTGTTACTGAGTTATCAATATAAATATTCTTACGTAGTCTAGATCGAAAACTCTTATCAGATATAGGATCTATAAAAATTGTGTTTTTTTTTTTGAAGCAGAAACTTTTAAAATTTTATGATGTCCAATTTATTTTTTCTTTTAAAGCATGTTGCTCATGCTGTGTCATCTAAGAAAACGTTGACTAATCCACACTCACAAAGATGTATGCCTATTTTCTTCTGAGAGTTTTATAGCTTCAGCTCTTACCTGTAGGTCTTTGGCCCATTTCGAG
>NW_004567125.1:2130077-2138394 GCF_000260355.1 Condylura cristata | reverse complement strand
GCTTCCATGTTTTTCCAATTGTAAATAAAGCAGCAATAAACATGGGGGTACAAGTATCTTTTTCAATCAGTGTTTTTGTGTCTTTTGGGTAGATACTCGAGTTCAATTTTTATATATGGTGTAAGATAGGGTTAATTTGCTGGTGGCTATCTATCCAAGTACCACTTGGTGAAGAGACAGTTTTTTTCCTATTGAATTGTGTTGGCAGCTGTGTCAAAAATCAATTAACCACAAGGGCGAGAGTAAGGACTCTCAATTCCATTCCATTGATCTACATGTCTATCCTAATGCCAATAGCACCTTCTCTAGGTTACTGTTGCTTTGAAGTAGGTTTTGAAATCAGGAAGTATGACTCCTCTTTGTTCTTTTTAAAGATTGTTTGGCTAGTTGGGGTTCCTTGAATTTTCATACGAATTTTAGCATTGACTGGTTAATCTCATGAGAAGTCGGCTGGAATTCCAATAAGCCTTACATTGCATCTGTCAATTTGAGGTCAATTTGAGAAGTACTGCTAACTAAATGACTTAACTCTTCTGGTCCATGAAATATGTCTCCACTTGTCTTTAATATCATTCATCAGTGTCTTGTAATTTTCAGAGTGTAAATTTTGCATGGTGTTAAATTTAATCCTATTTCTTTTTCAATTTGCTCATTGCTGATGCATAGAAATAAATTGACTTTTGTGCGTTGATCTTGTCCGCTACAATTTTGCTGAACTTATTTTTTTCTAATAGCTTTTTTAAGTGGGTTAGAGTTTTCAATGAATCTCTGTTAATAGAGATAGTCTTATTTTCTCCTTTCCAATCTAGACTCATTTTTATTTCATTTTGTTGTCTAATTGCCCTGAGAAAAATGACAGTGTGAATAGAAGTATTGAGAACAGATAGCCTTTGTTCTTGATTTTAGCAGAAAAACATCTCGCCTTTCATCAGTAAGTATTATGGGAGCTGTGAGTTTTCCATAGCTGCCTTTTATCAGGCTAAGGCAATTCTCTTCTTTTGCTAGTTTTTTTGGGATGCTTTACTATGGAGAGGATTTCATTTTGTCAGCTGCTTTTCTTTGTGTTTATTTAGTACATGGCTAGAAGATACCACCTTTATTGAGGTTAATTTTTAAAATTCTCTCTTTTGTCTCCTAACTTCTTTTATATTTTCCATAATTTTGCTTTCTCTGTATTGTGACTACACAGATTATCTGTGCCCTGGATATGTCTTCCAGTCACTAATTTTCATTTTAGGTACCTATTATGTAACTCATTCCCTTTTTTAAAAATTGTTTCATTGAGTGCAATTTTAATCTTTAAAAGTTCTATTTGATTCTTCTACAATCTGCCTCTCTTGCCATGCTCTCTTAATATCTTGTTCTTCAGAATTCTGGTCCCTAATTTTTTTTCCCTGAAAGCATTTGCCAAATCATTTTACAACACACATCAGAAAAATGTACAAATTACAACTGTACACTTCACTAAATGTCCAAAAAATGGAACAAACCCAGTAGCCAGCCAGGGTACAGAACATTCCAGTACCCCCAGAGGCTCCTGAGTGCCCCCTCATTTGCTCCAACCTCCCTCGGCCCTGCTCTGAGGTCATTGCTAAGGCATATTTGGTGATCTCTCTGGGCTTCCTGCACACCCTGGAGCTGTAGGTCTCTCCTCTTCTGTTTGAATTCCTGAGTTCCAATCCTAGGGAGTTGTCCCCCTTCTGTGCCTGCCAAGGATTCAGACATTTCTTGAACTAACATCCTTAAGGTGACTGGTTCTTAATTACTTTATCCTCCGGTAGAGTCCTTTGCAGTCTGGATCTTGGGAGCATATAGTGTTAGGACATTTCCCCCTCTTGCTAACCCCCAGGATATCACTGGACTAAGTAGTGATGCTAGGGTTTTGGGTTAGGAGTTTCTGGACCCAGCGTGTCCAGTAAATTGACATTCTAGACAATGTGATGATGCAGAAGGTCACGCTGAAAGAGACATGTTTGTCACCCCCATGTAGATGGGCTCATTTTTTTGAGTTCACCCCTTCACTGAGAGGATGGCTCTTCAGAGGTCCCAACTGATGCCCAGACCTCAGGTCTGACACCACCAGAGGTGCATCCTTGGAGGGGCTGGGCTCCCAAACACTCCCGGCCTCACTTGCCGCTTGTGCCTTTGCTGATGCCACTTCCCAGAACAGCTCTCCATCCTCACTGTTCTCACTCATCTACGCTCAAAAGCCTGCTCATTGCCAGTTACCTGTGCTGACCAGCACTGCCAATGGCATGCCCGTCTCCATCTCCCCTGCACTGTGCTGGTGGCCCTCCAGTCCCGGAGCTTAACTTTGCCTCACCCATGTGCTGAACAGCTTGGCAAACGGTGTGTCAAATGTGTCTGCCAAGTAAATGAATTGTTATAAAAGTCGGCCACATTAGTTCAAGATAAGTGAGACCTGCCTTCGAAATGAGTTGGTGTGGATTCTCCAGTCATCCTTAACGTCATCCTGAGACACAGTGAACTCTGGTTCCTAAAGAGCAAATGCCATTTATCTTTAAGGTGGTTTAACAGACATCTGTCCATTATGTATCATGCCAGCTTCAGAATTTCTCATGCAATCATCCACTTACCACCTGTAAGCAAAGAAAGAGGATCCAGGTGTGCATGGTTCCCATCGTCCCCACTCCTGGACATAGTGATGGGTGCCAGGGTCAGTCTGAAGCCTCCCCTGGAGCTGATGCGCATGCGCGAGGCGGGGCTCCCGGCTCCCTGGGGCTGCAGAGCTGGGACACCTGTGTGAGCCACCGGCTGACTTTTGTTTTGCTTTGCCAGTTTGAGTTGGTTTCTACTACTGTCAACAAATAGGGCCAAGGGTTTGACTAATAAGGGCTAAATCGGTAAAATGAATGTCCCTGATTGGTCAGGGAGGCTGTCAGCCCGGAGGAGTACAGTTCTGAGAGTTGGGTAAATGAATAATGCTCAGTCTCAGAATGTTGAAAGACCCACAGACCTTAAGGAAAATTGGGGGACTTTTAGCCACAAAATAAAGTTTCCGAGGCTGAAGAGGGGGTGGATTTAATATCACATGCCAAGTGAACTGAGCTTGGATTATGATGAAAAAAATACAGGCAGAGCTCTCCCTGGTGGCCGACGTGTTAAAGCACGTCATTATGAAGCTCTGGGAAGCCTCTGCAGCACGAATTCAACCCCACGCCACGTTGCTGACCCACAGGGCGCAGCAGACCTTTCCTGACCCGCCCGCTGCACCCCCCAGCAGTGTATTTTGTCAGTCGGCCTGTTCTGCTCCCCACTCTGTCTCTAGTGAATCCTCTCACCCCCCACACCTCTGGCCTGTACCCCAGTTCTGTAAGCATAAATAAATAAATCTTAAAAAAATAATTACAGGCAATCTGGACATTGACCAAAGTTGTAGGATGATGAAGAGGCTACCTTGTGAGCTAATGAGATCCTGGTCACTGGAGGTTTTCTGAGGTGGAATATGAATCAAGAACACTGATGAGGAATTCTTAGTTATAACTAGAGTGCCCAGTAGGGGAAGTACTGCTCTTCCCAGCAAGAAAAATAGGTAGACATTGGCTTTTTAAAAACTCACTGACTGGAGAGTGCAATTGATTGACATTCCATGAATCCTGTTTTTTCAACCAGCTCACACAGTAAAGACTGCCTAAAATGCACGGCCTCAAGTGGGAAACAGTGGGAGAAAGGGCTAGAAGAATATTTTAAAAGTTTAGCAACAAAACAAATCTTATAGAGTCTATCTAAAACACAATTCTATTTTCAATATTTAAGATACTGATATACTTATGGGAAACAATTAATGTGCAAGATAATTTTGGCAAAAAAATGGAAGCAATTTAAATAACTATAAATTAATATTTCCCCACACAATATTTTACCATGCAGCTCTAAAAACAAAGGAAGGGTCCAATCATGGGTACATATTTGTCAGAAATACCTATCAGTATTTTGTTCAAAGGACACTTCCCTACGAGAATGTTCACAGCAGCACTGTTTGTTATAACTAAGACTTGGAACCCACCCAGAGACTCCCATGGAGAGAAGAATGGATAAACAATCAGGGACCACTCCTTCAGTGGGACAGCTCACAGGAGTGACAATGAGTCAGCTATAACTACACACAATATGGATGAACTTCTCAGACATCAGGCTGAGTGACAGAAGCAAGGCTGTTTATGTAAATAGCAAAAGCAAGCAAAACTAAGCCCTCATGGTAAAGGTCAGCACAGTGGTTTCTTGCACGGCATTGCAATGCTGGAAACTTATGCATCTTCATTTAGGTGCTAGAGACGCGAGTGTTCACTTTGTGAACATTTATTGGAGATTTTTCCCTTATGCACACCTTTATGTTTTATGTATATAAATTTTACATATTACATATATTTTTCAGTTACCAAGAAAAAAAAATAAAAGGAATTAGAAATCTTTTCATGTGCTGGGAAGAAGCGATTTTCAAAATTATAAGGCAGAAAGAAAAGGGACCAAGGAGCATGTGTCCATTCAGATTAAAAACAAGTGCTGAAAGAGAATGTACCTCCCTCTGCTGGGGACAACTATAGCTAGTCAGTTGGAGCTTTGGAATTTGCTGCTACATGGATGTATTTCTTATTCAAGAGTAGAAGTGAAATTTGGGTTCTGCTTTCTCAGCCTATCGGGGACCCCTGTGATAAGCCAGGCTCTGTGGGGTCCTTGTCAGAAGGAGCAGGTGGGCACTTGGTCCCCTTTCGGGAGCCCGAGCGGACCAGCCAGCTGGTTCCCAGAGCATGCGTGATGTGTGATTGATGGAATCTTAGAGAAGAAAGGTTTAGGAAGGGAGATCTCACAAGGACAGTCGCCAGAGGTGGGGGGAAGGATGATTAATGCATCTTGAAATAAATTTGGCTATGAAAGCTTCCAGGAATCCAAGGTGGGGTCAGAAAAGGTTATCAGCTAGAGGTGGGGGCAGAGAGGACTATCAGTCTTAGAGGACAGCCCAACCTGACCCCGAAGGGACACTTTTCACAATAATTCTATGCAAGAACATCATGAAAGAACACCCTTTACCCTGGCAAAACGCAGTTCTTGTTCTTTAGGACTGCCTACTTGTGTCTAGGCAGGCGTCTCTCTTTCCTTGTTTTCCTTGCTTCCAATATATGTGCCGTGTCTGAATTCTCTCTCAGAGGGACCAAGTATCCCATGCACTGAACCCCATCACCTGAACTGCATCAGTATCATCACTAAGTTTAAAAAGTAAGCCCCCAATCCTTGCCCAGCGAGTAAGTTTGGGAGGCTTAAACAGGACTGAAACAGTTGGAGAGAGAACTATGGACTCCATATTAGATTATACTGAGGGTGATTGCTCATCGTTAATTACCTTGAATGTGATTGATATGTGGTTTTGAAGAGAACATATTTTTTAGGAAGAACATGTGACCTCTTCAGGCTACTCAAGAAGTAAAATGGTATGATGTTTGGGAATTAATTTCAGACGGTTCAACAAAACTCAACCAACCTATCCTATATGTGTGGGAAATGTCAACAATTATTGAATACAGGTGGAACAATTAACCTGTGGGCTCAACTTAATGTTGAAATGGGTCATCAAAAATTTTTGAGAAAAATCCTATGACAGCCATCGGCAGATTTGGAAGGGCAGAGTGGCATCCAGTGTAGTCCCTTGGCATCCAGCGAGGGTGACTGGATGGGTGAGGATGACGAGTGGTGGAGTCACAGGGGGGCAGGGTGTGGGGGCAGTGGGGAGATGTCTTTGAAGAGGCTTGGTCCTCCAGGAGCCGATCAGAGATCTGTGGGGAGGATGAGTTGGCCTGAGGTGACCAGTCTTGCTGGCAAGGAAGAAGCTCTCTGAAGAGAGACCAGAGTGAGGCAAGGGCTGAGGATGGGGCAGCGGGGGGAGGAAGTGGATAGAAAAGGAAAGCTGAGACTAAAGGGGGCAAAAGTCGCCAACTGGAGTCCTGCATGTCACTCAAGCTCCTCCTGATCCTTCTCAATTCTGTGCCACACCCCAAATAGGTAAATTGGTGGGGTCTACATCAGACCCCGCCCTTTCACCAAACACCTATAGGTCCCAAATCCACAGAGTGGCACAGCCCTCATGTTCCCCACGGGCTTCCCATCCAGGTCATGAGAGACGTGACCAAGGCAGACCTGAAGGTTGTCTGCGCCTGGGTCTGCCCAGCCCATGGGCAGGTGAGCTGCTCTCTCCCCATTTAAAGGAAGGGAAATAACCTTTACTGAGGCGTTAGTAGTTGCCAGGCCGTGCCAAGCGTGACCTAGTTTGACTAAGTGGCAGACCTGAACAACAGGCATTCTCTTACATACTGATTGGCTGCCAGCAATCATTCTTGCCATCAGCACACAGTTACCCAGAGTCTGGGATGGTTATGAAACCAGCAGACACTGGGGATACAAGTCGGAGACACCAGGCATTGAGTCAGAACACAGGGGGAGTGGGCTATGTGTTGCTTTTCAAATCACACAGGAACAACCCCCACCCACCCCACTTCTGGTCCCACTCCACCCAGATTTTGGTATACTCCCTTCGGGGGCTGTATCAGAATTTGGCAGGGAAAGAGGGACTAGGAAACGTGTTCTGAAAAGCCTCCCCATATGTTTCTGATTTGGCAAGCTAGGCTTACCAGGAAACTCTTCCATTAAAACTCTTTGAAATGTGTGATAAAATTTTATTTTAAATGTATAGCTGAGTTCCCATGAAAGGGAATTCCCAGGAGCCCAGAAACAAAAGACGGGCTAAAGGGGACTTTATACTAGATCACAACCAATGAGATCATGTGTCTGACCTCATTAAGTGTCAATGAGGTCAGAAGTCAGGAGTGATGGAGATAAGGTCCTGCACTAGGGTTTCCAGAAATAAAGGCTATCACAGGATGCCCATGTGTGTGTGGGTACATATGTATACACACACACTTTTTTGGGGGGTTAATTATGGACATAAGTAAGTTGTCTACACCAACCTGAGAACTCAGTACTCCTGACCTGTACCTGGGTTTCCAGACACTGCACAGGGGTGGCTCCGAGACGTTTAAGTCAAGAAGGCAACAGGAGCAAAGTCATTAAAGAATAGTGAGGACTGGTGGTAGGCTAGGGAGGTGGGGAGTCCTGGAGGTGTACCCCCAGGTTGAAAACGAAAAACAAATGAAGCATTATATTTAAGAGATGACAAATCCTTGAGGGACAATTATCCCCCTGTGAGACAGTGGACTCCAAAGACACAAGATTTTGGACTATCAGAACCCCTAGATCTTGTCATGGTATCACTGCTAAATTAAAAAATCCAGGCCTTGCCCAGCAGGCAAGTTGGGAGGTTTGAATGGATAAAAGGGAGAAGATGGACAGGTCATGGGAACCTGGACATTAAGCTGATGATCCAAGGAGCTGATGGTCACCTATGCTAATTCAGATAATCAGGACACACCCACGGCCAGGCACCCTAACCAGTCAGTGATGCTTGGAGTATAAATAGAGTCTCATAGCCTAACTGTGGCAAACGCCTCCTGGTTCACTTGCTGCTTGTCAGCAGTGTATTTCAATAAACCTGCTTATTCTGATCTCCGCTCCATCTCTGATGAATGACTCACACCTATGCCTCTGGTCTGTACCCAATTCTTCCCCACAGATGTTGACAGGTCTTGCAATTATGCAATAACACAAGAAACACAACGTGGAAGAGAACATGATGCACTATTAGGAATCGTTCAAAACAAAGTGTGAACTCCAAACCCTATGAATACACTTAAAAGACCCACAGGGTTTGAACAAAAACTTAAATGAAATTTCTAAAAATGAAAACTATAGTCACCAAAATAAAGATAACACAATTCTTAAAGGGCTAATTTAACAGCATACTGAACAAGTAGAAGAAGGATTAATGAACTAGAAAAAAGATTTGAGGAAGCACAGAAAACTAAAATGGTGAAAACATACGTAAAAGAAGTTAGGAGACCCAGACATAGAATCAGAATATTTGACCCAGGTCAAGCAGTTTCCAGAATGAGGCAGAAGTAATATTTGAAGATACAATGACTAAGACTTCCCAGAATGTTTAACTTGTGAGTCTCAAGAATGATGAAACACTATGAACCATAAGATAATTAAAAATAAGTCAACTAAGAAATAATCGAGCTGTATTATAATCAAGAAAACATTTATTAGGAACAGAGATCCACTTGGGTCTAGCACCAAGGGTCAGACCCAAAGTGTGTCCCATCAAAGTTAGGGCATGGGCAAGCTTGAAAGAATTAAGTGGGGATGGCCCTCCCTGGTGGTGCAACAGGTTAAAGCAGAGCACTGCCAC
>NW_004567125.1:2126952-2129877 GCF_000260355.1 Condylura cristata | reverse complement strand
TTATTATTTAAAAAAATATTTATTTATGTATGCATACAGAACTGGGATACAGGCCAGAGGTGTAGGGCCTCTGAGAGGTGTCACCAGAGATAGAGGGGGGAGAAGAACAGGCAGGTCAATGAAGTACACTGCTGAGGGGAGCAGTGGGTGGGTCAGGAGAGGTCTGCTGCGCCATGTGGGTCATCTCCAGGGCAGGTGGGGATGGAACTCATGCTGAAGTGGCTTCAGCTTCTCTTTACTGTGCTTTAACCCGCTCTGCCACCAGGGAGGGCCCAATAAATATTTTTTTTTTAAAAAATAATTAAACAGGGGAGGTATCTGAGTAAGCATAGGTCATTTATTTGAAGTTCTAGATTGGTAGATGGGAATGTTCAAACAGTATGTTGCACAGTGAGGTCTTTTTGTAATAACATTCAGCAGACATGAACTTCCTGTTTCAGGAGAGAACAGGACAGGGTGTTGTTCTTTCTTAGAGATAAGAAGGAATCAGTAAGTGGGTGCTCTTTCTTTGTCACTGATAAGGAGTTGAGTCAGGTTGCTGAGTTAGCTGCTTATTTTCAACCTAGGAGTCTCTTCATGGCAGCTGGAGGCCAGATGGATGCGTTTGATTCAAAGTTTGTACCACAGGTTCATTTAGATTCCTGCAGTAGTAAAATGAAGAAAAAATGTTTAAAAAAATAACAACTCAAATTTTATCTCATAGATCCTTTCTGAAAGAATTGCTAATGAGTATATTTCAGGAAGAAGAAAGTTCTATGCACAGCATTATAAGAAGCAGTGAGGATTAAGGTGGAGAACTGGCGAAGGGAAGATCCTGACAAAACTTCTCCTCAAAAAGAAGCAATGATAAGGCCTCTGGGTGGCGCAAGTGGTTAAAGCACAGCTCTATGAAGCTCTCCACAGCCAATGCAGCACGAGTTCCATCCCTGGCCAGGGATCCCTGGCACAGCAGACCTCTCCTGATCTCCCGGCTGGTCCCCTCAGCAGTGTACTTCAGGAGATCTACCTGTTCTGCTCCCCACTCTGTGTGTGGTGAATCTTCTCACACCATACCCCTCACTACCCCCTCAGGCCCTGACACCTCTGACCTACACCCCAGTTCTTATATACATAAATAAATAAATCTTTAAAAAAAAGTTACAGTGCTGTCTGGGGCAAGCAAAAAAAAGGGGGGTATTGGACATGTAGGCCCAAGGTAGACATAGCACATAGTCACGTGGGGGGACCTAGAAGACTGTGAGTGCTTAGGGCTACATATACGTGCATGAGAGAACCTCAAGCAGACAGTGAAATGAAGTTGTGTGAAGCAGAGGTGACAATGAAGTCAGACCTGTAACCTGCCTGAACTTCGTGCTCCAATCCACAGGCTGATCCTCTTGGCAAAGGGCCAAAGGCGCTGGACGAAGGTGTTTATGTGCTAGAGGAATAACTGAGCCCTTGATGCTTTTACAGACTCCACCCCCACCTCCACACAGAAAAGGTGGCACTCAGGTACCAAGAGTTATAACTCCCAGCATGACAGAACCGGACTTCCTGAGTGAGGGGCTGTCAGGAACTAGGTGCAGAGCTAAGCAACCATGCTTGGTTTACAAGTGAACACATGTGTGCTCTTGATCTCTTGCTTTTCTGGCTTTGACTTGCCCCTTGGTCCTGCTAGAAGGAGGCACATGGAGGAGAGACAGGTAGAGACAATGGGAGAGATCCTGGGAAGAGAGAGACATGGGAGGCTGCTCCTGGTCGTTGGCCATAGTGGCCTTTACCTTGACCTCATCTTGGATTATGTGCTGTATTTTGAATTCTGAGTCTCTTCTGCCAAATCCCTACCTTATGGTTCCCCACCAAAAGGTATCTTAGATTTGGAGCAAGTTTTTGGACCCCAGCAGCCCCACTTTATGCCAAACCTACTGGGCTGGGTGCTTGCCCATGAGGAGATGAGTAATTTTGGGGGAAACTATTATTTGCATCCTTTCTTCTTTTCTCTGAACAATGAATTCTATTAAAAATCACACTAAGGTCAGCCCAGCACTATGAAGCTGTTCTCAGCCACTGCAGCATGGAATTCCATCCCTGGCCAGGGAGCTGACCCACATGGCGCGGCAGACCTCTCCTGACCCACCCGCTGCTCCCCTCAGCAGTATACTTCGCCGATCTGCCTGTTCTGCTCCCCACCCTGTCTCTGGTGAATCCTTCACTCCCCTGAACCTCTGGCCTGGACCCCAGTTCTTATATGTAGAAATAAATGAATCTTTAAAAAAAATCACGCACTAACGCACTAAGAGTATGTTTAACTTGTTTTTGTGTGCACAGATGGTTGAATTCCTTTTAGAACATGCAACCCTTAACAGTTGGGGGTCTCTGAGTACTAGTGGGTTGCATGCTAACATAAAGAGAGCGTCTGACCTTTGCTGGGTCATTAAGCTATGCTGAACCAGAGGTAATTCGTAGGAAGCCAGGCTTATAAACAAAAACATGAATTTACCACATCTGCCACCCACACACTGAACACCAGACTTTGGAGGTCACATGCCGCAGGAAGACAAACTAGAAATTGCTCCAAACAAGTCACTCCACCAACCCAGCAGCCGCCCAGCAAATGCAGATAACGTCTACAACAACTCCTGTGAGCTGGGAATCCAGAAACGCGACATATTATCTCAAAGGTTCAGTTTCCAAGAAAAACAAGAGGCAGATCTCATTGAGCGTTCCCAACAGAGGAATTTCTAGCTCACATTTAGGGAAAATGAAGCTTAGATAGGTGAAGTAGCTTCTTCCAGGCCACAGAGCTAATAAATGGTTGAACTGACAAACTCTGGTCTTCCTGACATGTAAAGAAACTCAGGAAAGCCTCATGTTAACACAAAGAAAAGCAGAACTAGACACGGAAGGGGTCCAGATGCTGGATGAAGAGCCAAAGACTATTTTTTT
>NW_004567125.1:2123922-2125402 GCF_000260355.1 Condylura cristata | reverse complement strand
TGCCATGTGGGTCAGCTCCCTGCCAGGGATTGAACTCATGCCACAGTGGCTGGTCATAGGTTAACAGTGCTGAAACATTAACCCCTGCATCACCAAGGAGGCCCCTGTGTGGCCTAGAGAGATTGAAACTGTCATTTTTCTAACAATTTAAAATATAAGACCAACTGGTGAGCTTTCTAGAAAAATCAGAGATAATCAAAACTGACTCAAGATATAGAAAGCCATCAAAGATATTGAATGGTATTTCAAATCTTAAAATAACAGCATTCACAACAGCTTCACAGATGACTCATGCCAGGTATTCAAGGAATTGCATCAAAATGATATATATTCTTTCAGAGAACAGGAAAGACAAAAGGAACAGTACCCACAAATTCTATGAGGTTAAGATAACCTCAGGCAAGGAAAACAGGACAAAAATACTAGAGGGCACCTTCCTCAGAATTATGGTGTAGCCTAAAAAATGTCAGCCAACAGAATCCAATAGTATGCTCAAAAATGAAAATATTACAGCAAAGTTGGGTTTGTTCTGAGAAAGCAAGATTTAAAAAAATCTTTTAAATAATATAATACTTTATTTTTACATCATTTTGTGCCTTTTTCCATCTTAGTTGTAATCTCCGTGGGCTTCCCATCACCAAATTGAAAGCAAGATTTTTAACAACTAAAATTATTAATTTATAATCTCATTGTAATTTATAATTATAATCTCATTATAATTAATGAGACCCATCATTTAGCATTTTTAAAAAGAAAAATTCTTATGAGCATCTCAAAGCTGAGAAATACTTTCCAAATTCACTTTTTTTTTTTTTCAAATTCACTTTTATGAACTCCAAAATAATGAATAGAAGGAAAGTTCTCTACCGCATTACAGGACATTTACCAAAACCATCTAATAAATAGCATTTCAACAAAGATATATTGATAGTACTCCTTTAAAAATCAGGAAGGCTCAACGGGTTAGGACTAAGCACTGAAAACTAGCAAAAGCTGCTTCACTGGAGTTCCACCCCCACCCCCAGGTGACCCACATGGCAGAACAGCAGGCCTCTCCTGATTCAGCCCCTGCTCCCCTCAGCAGTGTACTTCATTAATCTGCCTGCTCTGCTCCCCACTCTGCCTCTGGTGAATCCTCTCACTGCCCTGCACCTCTGGTCTATACCCCAGCTCTTATACGTATAAATAAAATAAATCTTAAAACAAACAAACAAAAAACTCCAGCTTTCTGGCTGTAGGTCTGAAAAAGGAAGCCCGAGGAAACTAGAAACTACAGGGGAGATCAAGGAGGGGATAGGAAGAGACACCACTATGGGAAGAGCCACTCACCATAGTGATCTGATGGGTTTTTAGGAGCTGGGAAACCCAATTAAAACCAGAAGACCAAGACTGGGCTCTCCATGGTGGTGCAACAGGTTAAAGCACAGCACAGTGAGGCTGTCACAGTTACTACAGCACGAGTTCAATTCCTGGACACCCA
>NW_004567125.1:2120563-2123307 GCF_000260355.1 Condylura cristata | reverse complement strand
TCTCCACTCTGTCTCTGGTGAGTCCTCTGACCTCCTGCACCTCTAGCCTACACCCCAGTCCTGTGTGCATAAATAAATAAATCCTTAAAGAAAAAAAGACTATATATGTGATCATTTATCATTGACGGGGCTCCTGATTATGGAAGACTTAATGATATTTGAAAAATTAATTTGCTGTTGTTGGCATGTTTGAGTTTCTTAAAGCAGAGTTTTACATGAAAGCTTTTTATAAGTGGTTTGGAGCTATGTTCAGAAGGAAACAGCACATTTTATATACATGATTGCTGTTTAAGCTCAGCAGCTTACGAGAAGGTATACATTCTGAAAGAAGGAAATTAATAACTTTAAAAGTCATACTAATTTTTATGAAACAAATGGTTCTGCTATAAACTCATGAAAAGCCTTCGTAATTTGATTTTGGACTTCAATGTTATTTCTGCCATGGGAATTATCATTAAAGGGATGTATGTATTTAACAAATACATCATAGTTTTATTGTGTTACAAAGGACTGTGTTGATTTGCCAAAATTTTATAAACTGAAAAAAAGGGTTACCTTCTTTTGATTTGTGTTCCCAAAAAGCCTTCCTGATTTATAAATCTGCATTATAGGCTAACAGTGGTCACGGAAATTATTACCTACATTTTGTAGTACCCTAGATTTAAACAGAGGAACACTTGTTCACATCTTTTAACATTTACATTCACCTAACTTATAAAATTGCCATGTGTCAAAAAAGTCACACTTTTTATAATTGCTCAAGTATGTTATGTCAGATAATTTGATTGTATTTTGAATTTGAAGTAATTATGACCAGAAAATATTCTTTTTAAAAGTAGACTTGTGCATTGTTTGACTTATAAATCAACACTATCATAGACCCCAGGTACTTAATGCTTTTAATAACATGGCACCACAGCTGGGGAAAATTATTGACTTGTTAACCACTAAATGTACTGCAATAACTTTTACTTATGGAAAAATTCTTATTTCTAATCTAAAAGCCAGATGCTATCTGAAAAACAGTAAGTGAATTTCAGGGCATGTATTATAATTGTCAACCATAAAATCGTATTTCTGATACTGGCAATTGTTGCATAGAATAGTTTAGTAAAAGGCAATTAGTTTTTGCCTTTATTTAATAATACTTAATGTAAGACCAATACTTAATGTAAGACCAATTTGTCAAGTTTCTTAAGAATGAGAAATGCATGTAAGCCATAAAAATAAAATACTAACCTGTTTGTTAACTAGTTTTCTATTTAAAATATTGTCCATAGGACCCTCCCTGGTGGCGCAGCGGGTTAAAGCACAGCACTAAGAATCTAAAGCCACTTCAGCATGAGTTTGATCCCAGCCCCAACCAGGAGGTGATCCACATGGCGCAGCAGACCTCTCCTGGCTGGCTCTCTGCTTCGCTCAGCAGTGTACTTCATTGGTTGGCCTGTTCTGCTTTCCATTCTGTCTCTGGTGAATCTTCTCACCACCCCTGCACCTCTGGCCTGTACCCCAGTTCTGTATGCATAAAAAAATCCACAAACTCATGTGATTATCTCAATGGATATAGACCAAGAATTTGACAAAATTCAAATCCTCTCACGATAAAAACACTAAGAAAGCTATGACCAGAAGGTAATTTTCTCAACTTGAGTGTGGGCATTTATGAACAAGCTACCGCTGATATCAGATGTAGTAGCAAGAGACTGAAAACTTTCTAAGAACAAAAGCAAAACTAGAATGTCTGCTTTGGCCACTTCGATTCAAAATTGTGTTGGAAGGTGTAGGCAGGGAAACTAGGGAAGAAATACACATAAAGACACCCATACTGGAATGGAGAAAGTAAAACTATGCTAGTTACAGATGACATAGAAAAAAAATTTAAGATTTATTTATTTATGCATATTGAACTGGAGTACAGGCCAGAGGTGTAGGGGCAGTGAGAAGATTCACAAGACAGAGTGGGGGGCAGAACAGTACACTGACCAAGAACACTGCTGAGGGGCAACGGGCAGACAGGAGAGGGCTGACGTGCCATGTGGGTGACATTCGTGGCGGGATCTAATTCGCACTAAAGTGGCTGCGGTTGGCTTGCAGTGCTGTGCCCTAACCTGTTGCGCCACCAGGGAGTGCCCAACGTATAGAAAATTCTAAGAAATCCACACACCCACACAAATGAATAGGGCTAACAAGACTTCATCTGGGATACAATATTAATATACACAAATCAAATATATTAATAGTCACTAGCAATGAACAATCCAGAAAGGAACTAAGAGAACAATTTCATTAAAAAAACAGAACACTCACAAATAAATTTAGCAAACTATAAGATTCATACAATGAAAGTTAAGAAAAGATTGAAAAATAAATAAAGAAGACCTAAATAAATGGAAAGACATGTCTGTGCACTGTAAGACTCACTACTGTTAAGATATCAATTCTCATATCCTCCTAGATTCAAAGAAAACTCTACCAAAAAGCCCCAGCTTGATGTTGTTTCTTCAGAAATGGACAGGCTTTCAGATAGGAAGTCAAGGGGCCCCAAATCATCCAAGCAATCTTGAAAGACAAGAACAAGGTTGGAGGTTTACTTCCTGATCTCAAAGGTTACTACAAAGTTAGTGTAATCCAGACTGCTGACATTGCATTAAGAAAAATCTGTATTAGGACCCTCCCTGGTGGTGCAGCGGGTTAAAGCACAGCACTAAGAAGCTAAAGCCACTTCAGCATGAGTTCAATCCCTG
>NW_004567125.1:2112948-2118323 GCF_000260355.1 Condylura cristata | reverse complement strand
GCCTGTTCTGCTCCCCACTCTGTCTCTGATGAATCCTCTCACCCTCTGCGTCTCTGGCCTGTACCCCAGTTCTATATGAATAAATAAATAAATCTTAAAAAAAAAAGGAAGCTACATGTATAAAGTATTGCTTAGCTTCGAGCTTATTAGACTTCATGAATCTGTGTGTCTTCCTTGCTCAGGGGCTATGCAAGTCTTCTCTGTATATTACAGTTTTAGTGTAAGCGCTACTGAACTGAGTTCCAAAAATTATTTTTTTAAAAAAGATTTTTATTTATTTATACAAACAAGAACTGGGTACAGGACAGAGGTGGGGGGCGGTGAGAGGAGTCACCAGTGACAGAGTAGAGAGCAGAACAGGCAGATGTACTGAAATACACTGCTGAGGGGAGCAGTGGGTGAGACAGGAGAGGTCTGCTGTGCCATGTGGGTCACCTCTCTGGCCAGGGATCAAAATCCTGATGCAGTGACTGCAGATAGCTTCATAGTACCGGGCTTTAACCCGTTGTGCCACCAGAGAGGGCCCATGAGCTCCATAAGTCTTGAATAGGTTCTTTACCAAACAATATACATGCTGGCAAGTCAGCAAATAGAAAGAGGCTCACTTTAGGGTATGTATTTGTATGCACCCAGGTAACACAATGCCAGCCAATGGAACCCGAGAGAAATGCATATTAAATTCACTATTAGATACCAATGACTAAAGATAAGAATTCTGATCAGACCCGCAGCTGCTGAGAACTCAGAGTAGCTAGAACTTGCAGACATTACCGGTGGAAATGAACAATGGTGCAGTCACTTTGGCCATTTCTTATCAAGTTAAACACATACCATATGACCTAGCCATTTCACTTCTGGGTATTTATTCAATACAAATGAAAACATGTATCATTACAATGATTTGTAAATAATTGTGTAATAGCCAAAACCTGGGAACAACCAAAATATCCATTAACAGAAAAATATATAAACAAATTGGAGTGCATGCATACAATGAAAAATAAATGAGCTGTAAGAATCAAATACAACTGTACTCAGCCACATGGATGCACCTGGAAAGAATTAGGTTGAACAAAGTAAGGTAAACATAAGAAAGTGAAGGCTGTTTGATTCCAATTATTTGAAGAGAATAGGAAAATGTATTATAGGATGAAAGAAATAACAGTGGGGACCTATGGGGTGGCAGTGGTGGGGTTGATGGGAGGGGCAAAAAGGGAACTTTCTAGAAATATGGAGATGTTCTATATCTTGACTGGCACAGTGGTTACCTGGGTGCAGATATTTTATTGCAGTTCTTCACATTAGGCACTTAAGATTTGTGCATTTTGCTGTGCTTAACATTTGTCTAAAAATTGTCTTGGCAATTCATTTTCCGCACTTTGTGTTTTTGGCTCATTAGAGATCTTCTTTTCACCGCTAACTAATGGAATTCCAGGGAATAGGCATGACAATGCTGCTAATCAAGAAAAATCTTAGAAAAAGATTTGTATAATGTATGTTCTTGTTCTACAGCTGCTGAAGGGCAGACACCGTCCTCACAAGGCTGTAGGAAACTGAGTGTCCTCACAGACGTGCCCACGTACAGTCCTCCTCATGAAATGGTATTTGTTCAAATTAATCTTTTAAGATACACAAACTTTCGGGGTTTTTAAAAAATATGTTTTTGTAAACCATAAATAATAATCCCTGAAAGTCTACATACCAGTCACCTTATTTAATAATTGATTGCCTTTATATTTGATGCATATGATTTCTGAAAGATATAAATAATTAAAATTTGTTAAGATCAAGAAAGGATCACTGAAATTTTCCTTCTTTACTTTGAAAAAAAATTAATAAAATTCAAACCTTTTGTATTTGTTGTTCAAATAGAGGGTTGTAGAGTCCGAATCTCATTTAAATTTATAGGCTAAGGAGAAGAAGAAGGGGGTTGATGGAATGGTCAAGAGGTTAATGTAGAATAAATATTGAATGACTTAATTATTGAGTGAATAATTTATCAGGTGCTCATTCTGAAAGTAAGATGGTAGCTAGGAACCTCGTTCTTTTAAATTCAAATACCCATTCTTATTCTGCAAGTATTTCAAATCCATTCCTGGTACTAAGTACAACATCAATTAGATGCCAGGCAGGATAACAGAAACCGAGATGTAAAATTTACCAGGACCTAGAAGACCCAAGTTGCATCTCCATGCAGTGATGTTCAGAACCCCGAGGACAGGGTGATGTCCAGGGTACTGAAGAGAAAAGCTTTGGGCAGCCTGAGCTTTTGTGTGCTCAAAGTGGTTGGGGCAAAAGCCAAATGTTTGCTGTTGCTTGAGAAACAGACAATCCTTGGAAAACTGGAAGAAAGTCATTTTTCCCTTTTGTACATCTTCCAAGTTTCCTTCAGAGCTTCCTGTTGTCAAAAATTGGAAGGAGGTCAGCTGGCACGAGAATAAGACTTTGAGATTGTGAACTTGATTTGGTTTTATTTTGGTTTTGAACTCAGTGCTGAGCACCTGGCCAAAGCATGTGAGATTCTGGTAACCCAGAGTCAAGCATCTCAGGGGCTTCTGTGGGCTTTTCAGGGTTAAGTCTCAGCACTTTCACCACCAAGGCCTGAGTTCGATCCCTGGCCAAAGAGCTGCAGACCCATATATGGCACAGCAGACCTCTCCTGTCTCTCCCACAGCTCCCCTCATAGTAGTCAATCCAACTTCTCTGCTGCCGACTCTGTCTCTAGTGAATCCTCTTACCCCCACACCTCTGGCTTACACAGTTCTTTCATGTAAAAAAAAAAATTTGAAAAAAGGGGCACCTTAGTAAATTTAATTATCACTCACAGTTGCTTGAGATGGAATATCTATCAAACTCAGTACCATGTGAAAACAAGAGGCTAAGAAAACTATAAGGATGGTGAAGTGGGCTGGCTCTTTCTGGTGACCTTGCATTGTTACAGAAAGAAAGGGATTGGCTTGGGGCTTCAAATTTTCAACTCAAGTCATGGTCAAAGAATTGGAGAGGTTTTTATGGTGGCTGTATCAAACATCTATTGCCATCTAACAAGTTATTTTTAGAATTCAGTGACTTAAAATTGTAAAGACTTATCTCAGTTCCTGAGGCTCCAAAACCAGGAATGGTGTATGTGGCTCAGAAAGTAATTTTCCCAGTTCTGAAGTCTGTTTGCCTGATTTTAATCCAATCCAGTCAAACTCAATCAATACAACTTAAATAAAGCCAGTTCAATGAAAACAGCGAATAATACATTGTTTTTTCATCCTACTTCTAATCTATCTATATTATGATATTTGAAGTCATGATTTCTTGTAATTACCAACATTTTTTTTGAAAATCCAATCTGAAATATCTCATTTTTACAGTTATCACACTGTTAACAAATATTTTTTATATGTTGCAAATATTTACTCTTGACTTGCTTTCTACTCTGGTTGGATTTTTAAAAAACATTACTTTAAACGCCAGAGTAAAACTGATTTCTTTTTCTGCCTTCAGTTCCACATGTTTCAACACATTTATAGATTAATGTAACCACAACCACAGAAGTCCTGTCACTCTCAGAAACTCCATCCTGTTGCTTTATTTCAGTTATTTTTGCCCTGGCCGACCCTGAGCATCACTCCTCTGCTCTCCATGCTGGCAGTCTTGGCCTTTCTAGACTGTCTAGAATCATACTGCCTGTAATCTCTTTACCTTGACTTTTTTCACTCAGCATAGTGCTTTTGAGATTTATCCATGTTGCTATCTCAAAGGATCATTCCTCTTTGTTAGTAGTAGGATTCTACTCATGGGTTTACTGCAATTTATTCATTTACCTGTGGAAGGACATTGGGTTATTATCAGGTTTGGGCAATTATTGAAGAGCGCTTTTAGAAATATCCATGTACACATAGGGTGTATGTGTGTGTATGTGTGTGTGTGCACGCTTTAATTTCTCCAGTGTAAATACCTAGGAATGGGATTACAGGGTTATATGGTAATTATGCAGTAAGTTATGCAGGATGATAAATGTATGAGTTTGTAAGAATAGAGTGGCTGTGTCACCTGCATTCCTGCTGGCAATATATGCGTGTTCCGGCCCTCCCTGGTGGCGCAGCGGGTTAAAGCACAGCACTAAGAAGCTAAAGCCCCTTCAGCATGAGTTTGATCCCTGCCCTGGAGGTGACCACATGGCATGGCAGACCTCTCATGACCTGCCCACTGCTCCCCTCAGCAGTGTACTTCGTCAGTCAGCCTGTTCTGCTCCCCACTCTGTCTCTGGTGAAGCCTCTCACTGCCCCTGCACCTCTGGCCTGTACCCCAGTTCTGTATGCATAAATAAATCTTAAAAAAATATACACACAACACATATATACATACACATACATGCATATACACCCATATATGTATGTATGTATACACACATGTGGTCCAGTTCCTCCACATACCACCAACACTTGGTATTTTGGCCATTCTATTAGGTATGAGTTACATCTCATTGTGATTTTCATTTGTGTGCCCCCAAGTAATAAAAAATATCTGTTTTAGATGCAGTGATCTAAAAATCTTTTGCTTACTTTAAAAAAACTGGTTACTTTGTTTTTCAGTTTTGACAGTTTATCTATTTTTTCAGATATAATTTACAAATGTTTTCTTATCTGTATATTGCCTCTTTATTCTCTTTAGTGTATTTTTGCAGAGCAAAAGTCCAATTTATCAGTTTTTTCCTCTGTTGTGGATTGTGCCTTTGCTGTCATATCTAAGAGGCCTGTTTACCCCAAGGACATGCAGATTTTCTCTCCACATTTTGTACTTTCACATGTATGACCCAGTTAGAGTGGTGTCCATGTGAACTCTGTTCTACTACATGGTCTGTGTGTCCACTTCTTTGCCAATACTCACCACAGGACAGTGTATACTTACAGTACACACGTCTTCAAACTGAATATTGTGACTTCCTCCCGATTTTTTCTAAAATTGTTTTAGCTTTCTTAGTTTCTGCTTTTCCATTTAAGTCTTAAAGTCTGTGTATTTCTACAAAAAAAGAAATCCTGGGACTTTGGTTGAAATTGAGTTAAATCAGTAGATCAATGTGGGTAGGATTAACATCTGAATTGTGTGGTCATGGATTTCGTGAACATGATACCTCCCCACTCATTTGGTCTTCTTTGCTTTCGTCAGCATTTTTTATATTTGGATTTATAATTTTTAGACTAAATTTTGTTAGATTTCTTTTTTTTCAAACTGTTCAGAATGGTGTTTAAAAATACTCTGGTTTCCAACTGTTACTTGGTAGTATATAGAAATACAACTGATTTAGGTTGACTTTGTATCTTATATCTTTTAACTTTGCTAAATTTCATGTTAGGGTTTTTTTTTTTTTTTTTTTTTTTTTT
>NW_004567125.1:2086444-2112471 GCF_000260355.1 Condylura cristata | reverse complement strand
ACCACATGGCGAGGCAGACCTCTCCTGACCCGCCTGCTGCTCCCCTCAGCAGTGTACTTCGTGGATCTGACTGTTCTGCTCCCCACTCTGTCCCTGGTGAATCCTCTCGCCCTCTGCATCTCTGGCCTGTATTCCAGTTCTGTATGAATAAATAAATCTTTTTTAAAAAAAGTGACACCTAACTCACATACCTTAAAATCCACCATTTTCAAGTATATGATTCAGTGGTTTTTAACATGTTCAGAGTTGTGCAACCATCACACTCATTCCAGAACGTTTTCGTCATTCCCTAAATATACTCCTTTTACATTCCTTATAGCAATGCATGAGGACTGCAATTTCCTCGCATCCTCACTTACTGTTGTCTATCACTTACTGTTGTGTGTCATTTTTCACTGCTGTTGAGTGTGCAGTGGTACTTTGCTGTGGGCATACCTTGTATTTCCTTAATGACTAGTGATGTTGGGCATCTTCTCAAATGCTAATTGGTCATCCCTATGTCTTCTTTGAGAAATGCCTATTCAAGACCTTCACCTATTTTTAAAAATGGGCAACTTGTGTTCCATGAGTTCTTTAAACATTCTGTATGCAAATCCTTTATCATGTATGACTTGCAAATATTTTCTCCCATTCCATGGGTTCTTACATTCTCAACAGAGTCCCTTAGTGCATAAGCTTTACATTTTTAAAAAGATTTATTCATTTATGCATTCAAGAGCTGGGGTATAGGCCAGAGATATGGGGAGGAGTGAGAGGATTCACCAGAGACAAGAGTGTGGAGCAAAACAGGTGGACTGACTGAAATACACTGCTGAGGGGAGCAGTGGGTGAGACAGGAGACATCTGCTGTGCCATGTGGGTCAGCTCCCTGGTTGAGGATCAAATTCCTGCTGCAGTGGCTGTGGATAGCTTCACAGTGTTGTGCTTTAGTTTACTGCACCACCAGGGAAGGCCACAAGGCTTTATATTTTGATGAAATGGACTTATTGTTTAAAAGTCAACCAAAACTTACCAAAGGGAAAAAAAAAACAACTTACCATTTTTCCCCCTACTAAACGGAATTTATAGTTTAAAACCGTCAGAAATCTTCAGGCCCAGATGGTGTCACTGGCAAATTTAAAAAAAGGAGAAACACCAATTCTGCACAACCTCTTCCAGAAAACAGAAGAGAACATTTTCTAATTCATTTTATGAGGTTAGATTTACTGAGATACCACAATCAGATACGAGAAAAATTATACTCCAGTAATATTCAAGAATATAAAAAGTAAGTATCCTCAGCAAAATATTAGTATCCATCAATATCTAAGAATAATATTCCATGATCAAGTAGGGCTTATTCCAGGAGTGTAATAGTGATTCAATTGTTAAAAAAAAAAAATCATTGGAAATCATGAGATGCCACCTCATAGTGTTGAGGAGAACATGGAGAATTGAAACTGCTAATAGGAACATAAAATGATGCAGCTATGGTACCTAACAGTGTGCAGCGCAGAATGTTAAAACACAGAAACACTGCATCTCTATGGCATCCAGCATTTCCATTCTGAGGTACATAAACAGGAAAAAAGTAAACATATGTATTCACACAAACCTCTACATGGGTGTTCATAGCTGCATCACTTGTAATAGCCTTAAACGGAAAACTTCAGTAAATCTGCCTGTTCTGCTCCCCATTCTGTCTCTGGTGAATCCTCTCCCCACCTTCAACCCCTGCACCTCTGACCTACATCCCAGTTCTTATACGCATAAATACATCTTTAAAAAGGTGTATGGAAACTGAATGAAAGGGGTATGGGGGTGAAGTGACCCAAAAGGGCGGGCTATGCTGGTTGTTTACTGCACCTCTGTCCCAAGCTCACTCCCTTTTCTGTTCTGTGATGTTGTCGCTGGACCACTGAAAACTTCATTTCCCAGATTTCCTGGTCAGTTGGCTGTTGGTTAGTCAGCCTGCTAAGGGGAGCCATTTGAGAGAGACTAGAAAGTGAAAGGGAAGGGACTTTCTTCTACTCTCCAGAGCCTTTCAGCATGTATGGACATTACTCCAGCACTGGCCATTTTTAACCTACCTTCTTAGAGCTTCCAGCACCAACTGCCTTGTATCCAACCCTCCCCCCCGAGCGCTGGCCCGATGGATTCCTTCCCCCAAGTTCTAACCCAGCTTCTGAGTCCCCTCCTGCCTGGTATTTGACCTTGCACTGTCCTCTCCCACACTGAATCAGGGCTGGCCAGTGTGACCAATGGAGTACCACGGAGGGACGCTGTGTGGCTTCTGAGACTATGTCATCAACCATGGTGCTTCTGTTTTGCCCTCGTGGTATATCCACCCTAGAGCTGTGTAAGGGCAGTCAAAGTGCTGGGAGCGGGACCAAGCCTCCCAACACCAGCACCCACTTGCCAGTCACTGAGTGAACCCCTACAGGGGTCCTTAGTCCTCTGGTCCTCACCATACCCTCAGACTGCAGCCAGGGAACAGCTGACCAAAACAGCAGAGACCCCAGACCAAAACCACCCACCCACCTCAGGAGATTCCACACCCAACCACCCACCGAGGTGCTCCCAACTTCTTGATAGAGAAAGTGTAACGAGGGATTGCTGTCGAGTTGAAAGGGTGACATGTTAAGCCAATCAGTAACTCAAGCAACCGCCTTTCCTAAATGTGTCCTGTCTGGGCTGTTGCTGCTTCCTGCAGTTCACTATCTCTGGGTCACCCCAGCACTCGCGTCTGGCCCACCTAATGTCCCCTGGCAGCAGCGTGCGTATGTCCCTGGATTAAATGCCCTATATCTGAACAGCTAGTGTGGTTTCTGTCTTTCAGATCGGAAGCTTTACGTTTCAGGAAGAAGAATACATTAAAAGAAAGCAAAACACTCCGTTAGGTCCTCCTCCTCCTCTCTCCACATCCCAGAACATTCGGTAAGATCTGGATTTTCCTAGCTGTGCTACCTGCACTACACAAAACTCGGCTGAGGTCAGACTCTCCTGTCCTGGGTGTCCCCTGCCCCTCCCCACAGGCTTCTGGTCCCAGGTTCCCTTCTTGCCCTATTTTTACGAGGCCCTGGGACACACATGCAACATGGGGTCTGGGTGGGGATTACAGAATTTATTTATTGTTCTGAGTCTGGGTTTTGTTCGTAGACATCACGATTCCTGGGTGGAGGGGACCGTCCCACCTCCCTGAGTGGTTGTCCCATGGCCTGTTTAAAATTGTTTTCCAGGTTCAAAGTGCACTGAGAAGGCTTCACAGTTTTAATACTTCCTAGATGCTCAACTGAGGCAAAGTGACAAAATGGCCCTCCCGCCCCCGCCCGCCAAAAAAATAAAACCCCAAGCCCCAGGCAGCTGCTGCTGCAGCCATATGAAAAAATAATACAAACTCTTCTTAAAAAATAGATTACACAGAAAGAACCCAGAGGACAGAGGGACACTGGGGAGGGGGCGCGGGGCAGCTCCAGCCACCGGCAGGAAGCCTCAGGAGAGGCCTGGGAGGGGCACTGAGATGAACTTCAGGGGCTGGATGCTGGTGGACGTGCCTGTCTGCTCTGCCCGACCTCGCTGCTCCCCTGCAGCAGGCCACAGCTCCCCGCTCCTCACTCTGGGCCCTGCTTCTGACTAAAGTGGCTTCACTAAAGAAACAAATGACCCAGAGCAAGAGAGGGCTGCTCCCTGGCCTCAGGGGCTCTCTCCCCACAGGAGCAGACCTCTCTCTGTACTGGGGGTACCAATACCTGCAGTTACCTGGGCACTACCTGGGACATAACAGGACCAGACTCCCCATCTGGCTCCTGGGAATATGGCCTCTGCTGTGTGACACCCCGCCCCCTTCGGGAGGGACCTGGTCTGAGGAGTCCTCCAGCTGCCCCCGCAGGCCCTGCAGATGGTGGAGCGTGCACAGGACGGTGGGGCGTGGCATGGGACACAACTCACAGGGGCCCTCCAGCTCATGCAAGGAGTAGCGAGAGGCGGGCGGCCCCGCCAGGACAGAGGTAAGGCAGGGCGAGGTGATGGTGTGTGTGCAGCTGGACCAGCTCAGGACCAGGGACAGAGACAAAGCAGGAGCTGCGGCTCCCAGGGCAAGAGAAGGCGAGGCTGGGCCTGGTGCTCAGGAGGGGTCAGGTGCCTGCTCCGGGCTGAGAGCGCTGCACCCAGCCACCTTCTGCAGAGGAATCTGTTGTAGGGTGGATTCTCTGGAGGTGGGGCCGCAGACAGCTGGGCAGGTCGGGCTCAGTCAGGGACCTCAGGGTGGGCAGGCAGTCCGCTCTCACCACGCCGGTAAGTCTCCCAGAAGCCCCTGTCCAGCTGCTCCAGCTGTGTGCCCAGGGGCAGGTGGCCGGCCAAGTGCATGCGGAGGGTCTCCAGCCACTGCTCCAGCTTTATGAAGGAGGGTCTGGGTGACAGGGGTGGTGGGGAAGAGATGGTGGTTTCTGGTTCTGCCAGGGGCTGGCCCCACCGTTGCCACCAAGTTCCCAACTCACTCACCTCTTCTCAGGGTCCAGGTCACAGCAGCGCACGGTGATGGGAAAGAAGCTCGGAGGGCAGTTTGGGGGACAGTAGCGGTCCAGGAAGCCTCGGACATTGAGACCAAAGTCCATGGTGCGGGGCAGGTAGTCAGGGTCGGCATTCACACGCCCAATGATCTGTTTAGAGAAGCCCAGTTTCACCCTGGGGATGCTGGTGCAGGGAGCTGCCCACGTGGATGTGAGGGTAGGTGACAGGGTATGGTGCCTGCCCACCTGTGCACTCCCGGGGGCTATAGGTTGCTGGGGATGCCAGCACTGCTCCCCGAGCCCCTGCAGACTTTCAGCCTGCAGTCTGGGGGCTGGGGAGTGCAGAGGGACGCTGGACCCAATGCCAACCACCACAACCTTGGACCTACCTCGCACAGGACGATTCCAAAGGAAAACACATCCACCTTCTCATCATAGCTTCGGCCTGCACAGCGAGAATGACCGTCAGTAGGTGAGCTAGGCTAGGGATGGCAAGCTGGGTGAGCCCAGCAAGTGGGTGGGGAGCAAGAGGCAGGTGCTAGCAGCCTCCATGAGATTGGGGGTGGGCTCTGCTGCCTGACCCCATCTGGTCTGAGCACTCCTGGGCGTGAAGATGGGACTATTGGGCAAAGGGTTCTGAGCCCAGCACAGCCACTGGCCAGCTGAGTGACTGGCCAAGTCATGAATTCTGTGGTTGCCTTAAAAGATAATGGCATCAGCCAACAAGCATATGAAAAAATGTTCAACATCACTCGTAATAAGGGAGATGCAAATTAAAGCCACAATGAGATACCACCTCACACCGTTGAGAATGGCACATCCTAAAACAACTAGCAACAAGTGTTGGCGAGGATGTGGAGAAAAAGGAACTCCCCTGCACTGCTGGTGGGAATGCAAACTAGCACAACCACTGTGGAAAACTGTTTGGAGGTTCCTCAAACTGCTAAACATGGAGCTTCCATAGAATCCAGCAATCCCACTCCTAGATAAGACACAAAAACACTGATTCAAAGACACCTGTTTAATGCTGCTTTATTTACAATCAGAAAGACATGGACCCAACCCAAATCAAAAGTGGATAACTGGATTAAAAAGATGTGGTACATATACACAATGGAATATTACTCAGCAACCAAAAAAGGTAAACACATGTCTTTTGCAGCAACATGGATGGAGCTAGAAGGGATCATGCTTAGTGAAATAAGCCAGAAAAAAGAAAAATACTGGATGGTTTCACTCATAGCAGAAGCATGAAAGACTGGGGGTGGGGGAATAATAATGAACAATTGGATACCAGAGACATTTTACGGGGGTGGAGTGGGAAATGGTATCAAAAATGGGGGCGGGGGTGTGTGTGTGTCCACTGGACTATGATGATGGTACATGGGGTGATTTGGTGATGGGAAACCCAGGGGGTTTACAACTGAGATGGAAAAAGGCACAAAAATAAACTATTATATTAAAATTAAACAAACAAACAAAAGATAATGATTTCAACCCCCTGGAACTTGAATGTTACTTTACTGAAAATTGGAAAAGGATTTTGGGGCCTCCCTGGTGGTACAAGTCTCAGCACTATGAAGCTATTACCAACCTCTGGGGCAGAAATTCAATCCCTGGCCAGGGAGCTGACCCACATGGTGTGGCAGACCTCTCCTGTCCTGCCCACTGCTCCCCTCAGCAGTGTATTTCAATACCTCTGCCTGTTCTGCTCCCCGCTCTGTCTGGTGAATCCTCTCACCCACCCCCGCTGCACGCCACACCTTTGGGCTATACCCCATCTCTTGTATGCATAAATAAATCTTAAAAAAGAGAAAAAGAGGCATGATTAAGCATTTTGAGCTAATTCTGGATTACACAGGAGGGCCCTAAATGCTGTCTCATGTCTCACTAAGAGACACAGAGGAGCAGACCCAGGAGGTGAGGAGGTGGCCATGTGAAGATGGGGGCAGAGTCTGGGAATGTCCATCCACTCCTCGAAGAAGCAAGGAATAGTTCTCCCCTAAATATCCTGGAGGGAACACAGCTTTACTGGATTTCAGACTTCTAGAACATGGACATCTTCAGGTCCCTGACTGAGCCCGGCCCACCCAGCTGTCTGTGGTCCCCACAGACAGACTTCTACAACTATGAGCATCAATTTCTGTTATTTTAAGTCACCTTAAATAAGTGGGATTTGTTCGCAGCCCCAAGAGTGAATATAGACTCTTGGCCTCAGTTTCCCTATCTGTGCAAGGAGAATACTACCAAAGAATGTCTGTCCACGTCATCAGAATGGATAAACGTGCTATGTTAGTATGTGACAGAATGCTAATCCATGGCAGCATGAAAAGACTTCCATAGAAAAGAAGCTGGTGGACAGCCTTGACGGTGTGTTGCTAAGTGATTCAAGGACAGTACTCTACCAGCTTACTGTATCAAGCTCACAGATACAGAGAACAGACTAACAGGTGCCAGAGAACAGACTGAGGGTGTGGTGGATGAAGTGGATGGAGGTCAAGGGTACAAACTTCCAGTTAGAAGATATGTAATTCTGGGGGTGTAATGTCCAGCAGGTGACAGCAAGTGGGGACATTGAATTGCATGGCTGGAAAATGCTGAGTAGAGTTTAAAAGTTCTCAAAGCAAGAAAAAAACATTTGCAATTATATGTGGTGATGGATATTAATTCACTAGAATTAATGTAGTGAGTACTTTGTAAGACATACAAATATTGAGTTACGCTGTATTCTAAAGCTGAGGTGTAGAACAAATATATCTTTAAAAAAAAGTCATTTACTGAATGCTGGCTACTTTACAAATCTGAGTGGATGCTGGAGTCACTCCCCAAAGGTACCTTATCCGGGAGCTGTGCTACCTGCAGAGCTGGCACTGAGGACCCAGGTAGGCCTGCCCTCACCCTGTGTTGGCACATTGCCAGCCGTGGAGGGGCTGGATAACTCTCATGGGGGCCCACAGAAGAACATCGTGCTAGGCCTGGTCAAGAAGAACCAGAGGAGCTGTGTGAGGCTGACTGGTGCCCTCCGGTATCCATGTCCTCGTCCCTGGACCTGTGAACACGCTCCCCTTCCTGGGACTCGGCAGGTATGAGGAAGCTGCCTGAGACCGGGAACGTGTCCTGGACTATCCAGGTGAGCCCTGTGTCATCACAAAGGTCCGTATGGAAGAGGGATATGGTGAGGGCTGAGAAGGAGCTGTGACAGCGGCTACAGACAGTAGTGACAGGAGGCCACACTGGCTGGCCTGGTGGAGGCAGGGGTGAGGGAGCCTTAAGAAGCTGGAAAAGCAAGCAGGTTCTCCCTGGAAGCCTCCAGACGGAGAAGCCCTGCTGACTCCTGACGTCTGCTCAGTGACAACGACGCAGGACATCTGGGCAGAACGACAAGGTCATGGTGCTTTTCAAGCCAAGTGTACAGTGGCTTGTCAGGGCAGTGAAAGGAAGCCAACACTGGGACCCAAGAGGAGGCTGAGGGGCTGAGACCAGGCAGGCGGAGTGGGCGGCCCACTGGGCCTGGGCTCGGGGCCCTCCCCACTCACCGTTGATCATCTCAGGCGCCATCCAGTAGGGGTTGCCCACCACCGTGTACCGCTTCTTGCGGTCTGGCTTCTTGAGGCTTCGCAGGTCATCGGGCTTTGTCTTTTCTTCCACCATGAGCCGAGCCAGCCCAAAGTCGGCCACCACCACGTTCTTGTTCTGAGTGACAATGAAGCAGAGGCACACTGAGTGCCACCATCGCCACCTGTCTCTGGACGCTAGCCTGGCCCCCCGCCATTAGTCCACCGACAGGAAACGCCCGACACTGGGGGCCTCAGCCCTGTCTGCCAAGCCAAAGGCAAAGCTTTTCTGTACACAGATGGGATTCTGGAGACAGGGGCTCACAATTCTCACCAGACTCTACGGGGATGGGCCGTGCAGAGACCCTTTCCTCACCCCGCCCTGGCTGGGTCTTGCAGTGATGGCCGTGACTAGCAGGGAGCTAGCTCCCTGGGAGGTGGGGATCAAGGCCCCCACCTCGCTCTGCGGTCTGCTTCCTGCAGCTGGCTGGGTAGGCCCAGAGGCAGAGACTCACGCCTGGGGCCTGTGTATGTGCTGCTCCCTCTACCTAGAACACCTGGCCACCTGTCTAGAGAACTTTCCCTCTGAAGAGCCACCTGTCTGTAGCATGACAGTGACCTCCAGATTCATGTCTATTTGGAACCTCAACAGGACTTTATTTGGAAACAGGGTCTCTGTTGATGTAACTGCCTAAGAGGAGGGCACACTGGATTAGGGTGGGCTCTAACTGGATGACTGGCATCCTTATCAAAGAAGTAAGTAGGCAGAGAGAGGGCGGCCATGTCAAGGCAGTGGCAGACGCCTGGCTTGGCTGCATGTCAGGAATGCCACGGAAGCCAAGCAGCCACAAGCTTGGAGGGAGGCTTGGGACAGAGCCTCCCTCAGAGACTCCAGAAGGACGAAACCCAAGGAGCCAACACCTGGATTTTCTACTTTTGGCTCCCGAACTCTGAGAAAACAGCTCTGTTGCTTTCAATCATTTACTTGATGGTGCGCTGTGACCACCTCTGGAAGTGTACAGCGCGCAGAGGACACCGCCAGTTACCTGTCCTCTGCCCTCTGTGAACAGCCTGTGTCGGCCTGCCCCATGACCCCCCTTCCCCAGCCCCCTGCCCTGCCAGGCTCACCTCTCGGACCAGGCAGTTGTGGGAGTTGAGGTCCCGATGGATGATGTTCATGGAGTGGAGGTAGGCCTGGGGGTGGGGTGGGGATGGGGACACTGAGGTCAGCAGGTAGCTGCAGGGAAGGCCCCTGCCCACCCCGGCACCCTGAGGCTCCCACCACCCCCCTGCCCCAGTCAGGACCTGCAGGGGTGCTCTTCCCACCCTTCGTGCTCCTGCCCTGCCCTTGTTGTTTCCATTTCTAAACTCTATGTGGACTTTCAGGTCAGTGACCAAGGCTGGGTGTCTAAGAGGGGTCCCCTCACCGGCCACATGGCATGTGGGAACCGGGACTGACTCACCATCCCTGAAGCGATGTCCTTGGCGAAGCTCACCCTCTGACTCCAGGGGTACTGGCTGTCCTGGGGGGAGAGGCAAAAGGAAGACGGGGTGGGGTGGGGCCAAGGGAGTGAGAGAAAGAGGCGGGAACAAGTGTGCTAGAGGGTCCAGGACGCCCACCACCCTTCTGTACCCACAACTGCCTAAGACTCCGTGAGGCGTGGCTGAGTGACACTAAGCTATTTTCTATCAGAGCTGATTTCAAGCGCTCAGGAGGGATATTCCTTTATGGTTTCTCCTCCGAAGGAAAAGAGCCAGATGTCACCTAATATTTTCTGAGGGTAACTGAAATTGCTAAAAATGAGACTGAGGATAAAGGGGAATTATTGTAGGAAGAACGGTTTGCTTTTGCAAGAAGCAAAGTCCAGTCCCACCGCCTGCAAGGTACAGAACCGGAACAGCTGCCCCCAGTAGCCTGCGTGTCCTCTTGGCGACGCCACGTCCTTCTCTGGGCCCCTGGCTTAAACGGAGTGTTTTCTGCTCTCCGTTCAGAATCAGGGTCTGAAGAGCTCGGAGACCAGAGCCACTGTCCCTGGGGCTGCTGAGGGCTGGGGCCCCAGAGGTGCTGGCCTCCAGCTGCCTACAGTGGACTGTGGGCACTCACCATGCTCTTGATGATGCCACGGAGCGTGCCACCCTTGATGTACTCAGTGATGAAGTTGAGCCTCTTGTCCTTGTACAGCACCCCGATGAACTTGAGCACATTGGGGTGCTCCAGGCACCGCATGACCTTCACCTGGTGGGGTGCAAACAGGCTGGGTATGCCCCATCTCCTCTCTCTGCCCTCCAAGCAGAGGCCACAGACAACCCCAGGACTGCCCGGGGCCCTGTCATGCCTGGACCAGGTCTCTTTCTTGGGCAGCCTCTCCCCCACCCCCAGAGGTCTTTGCCCTTCCCTCAGCTTGTGGCCTGAGTGTCACACCCTCCCAGACCCCTGGTCCTTCTTCAGTGGGGAAGGGCAGCGGACTGCGGGCCCGCCAGGGGCTTGGTCAAGAGGGTGTGAAGCCGGTCCACTAACCTCCTTGAGGAATGTCCTCTGTGTCTCCTCGTCAAACCGGATCAGCTCCTTCATCACCATCACCTCGCCCGTCTCCCTGTGCGTCACCTGAGTGGGGACACCAGAGCAGAGAGACTCAGGGCCCACAGAGGCCCTGCCCTAAGCCTGCCTGGCAGGAGACCCTGCCCAGGACCATCAGGAAGATGGCAGAGACTGGACTGCAGTTCACGTCACATTCCCAGGCCCCAGACCATGGGATTAGGCTCCCTGTAGATGGGGTCAGGGAGGGTCCCAACAAGCCAAGGTCACCCAGTTGGCAGGGAAGGGCGGCTGCTGGGGCCTGGGTCCTGGATAGGGGAAGAGAGTGAGGTCACCAGGGCTGGCAAGAGGCAGGGAGTAGGCTGCCCCACCCATGGAACACCTCCCAACAACCTCCTCCATGCAAAGAAGGGTCTCTCCACAGTAAGACCCTCAACCAGCTCCAGGAGAGCACTGTTCGGGGAGTCTGCAAACCAGGACCCCTTCCACTGGATTCCTGGAGGAGGAAGGCCTGCGGGGTCACACACAGGTGAGGCCCACTCACTGCCCGCATATGCCCCGTACCTTGATGGCCTGGCCGAAGCATCCCTTGCCCAGCACTTCCCCATGGATGAGGTCTGAAGGCCGGAAGATGCGGTGCGGTCGGCAGACCACACGGAGGGATTCGGAGCGACCCAGGTCCTTGCGCTGGGAGGCCGGGGAGTTCAGCGAGCCGGCACCTGGAGACCTGTCGATGCTGCAGCTCCTCCTGGGGGCAGCACACTGGCTGAGCCCTCATTCCTGTGCGCCATGCTCCCACTGTCAGTCTTGTCACCGCCCCTGTTCTTCACCCTCCCCCTAAGTCAAGAGGGTGGCAAGGGATCCATCCTGATGCCAGTGCTCAATGCCTGTCCTGTTCAATCTTCCTGAATATTTGCCCTTGTCCTCTTCTGCTGAGTACTCTGGGTCAAACACTATGTCTCCCAGCTTGTGGGTTCCAGGCCACGGGGTGCAGAAGTAGACAACTACCCAGGAGGCCTTAACCCTGCCACATGTATGCTTCCCTGGAGCGGCCCGATCTCCTGACAAACGCAGGTAAGGAAGAAAGGCATTAAGGTCGAGGGTTGTGCTCCCAGAGTGGCCTCCCGAAGCCTTTACCAGGAGTCCCAAGCAGATACCACAGTAAATGGAATGAGGACCAGGCTACCCCTGGGTGTCTTCTATGAGCCCCCAACAACCTTTAAGAGAGTATGGCACCCAAGGCACCTTCCGCCTGTGCCATCCCGACAGCCCTCTAGCCACCCGGCTGCAGGCACCCTCCTGCACAGGGGACCCCAAAGGTCTCCACAAAGCGTTATCACTTTGCTGCAGCACCCCTTCAGATGGGGGCTGTGATGGGTGATGGGTGGGCAATACCCAAAGACCCTGCCACATTCCAGGACCTACCACCAGCATCTGCCTGGGGGCTCATCCATTCCCCCATACCCTTGTCCCCACTTCCACCTGAGCTCCCACCATCCAGAGCTACTTGCCTACAACTCCTGAGGTGCTGGTTCTTCCTCCCCCCACCACCCTCAGGAGCTCTTCATAATCCCGAGCCATTTCCCTTGATTTCCTGTTTCTATGCTCACAGCCCCAGGACACCTGGCCAGGCTGCTTTTTTGCAGGGCTGATTCCCCATCACATTGAGCTGTGAGGTGCTGAGGACAAGGTCCCTTGTCCCAAGGCCTGGCAAGAGTCAAGCACCTAGAGACCCCAAGGCACAGGCTGACTTACAGGATGGGCTTCTGGCGGCCAGAGCTGCCAGCCTCCCCACTGGGAGTGTGAGCTGGGGAGGCCAGAGGGCTGGGCCCAGGTTCTGGCCCATGGCCCAATGTGTCGTGCGGGTCATGCTCAAGAGTCAGCTGGAGCAGACGGCTGGTTTCCTGGATCAGCAGATCAATCTGGGGAGGTGAGTGGACAGGTGAGTGCAGGTGGCAGGCTTGGGGGCACTGGAGGAGCAGGCGAGAAGGCACCCCTCCCGTTCCTTGACAGCCCTGGCCCCGTACCTCGTCCAGGGGCACATTCCGGATGGGAGTGCCATTGATCTCCAGGATCCGGTCTCCGACATGGATGGAATTCTTCACATCTGGACTCATGCAGCCTGGGTCCACTCTGTGGGCACAGGGCAGTGGTCAGACCCCTGCCCACCTTTCCCCCGGAAACCAATGCCCAGGGAGTCAGGGAACCAATGCCCAGGGTTTCAGGTCAGAGGTGAGAGGGCAAATAGATCTATCTTGCTTAACTCTGCTTTGGTGGGAAGAATTCTCTATCTAGTTGCTGATGTCTGCTTTGGATGTGCCACTGGAGAGAAGTGGCTGCCTGTCTCTGCCGTGAGGACAGAGCTACCCTTTCAACTGCCTGGTGAGTCCTAAGAGGGTCTGAATCCTCTGGCTTCCTACTTGATTCCACACCCATCCTGCAAGATGAAGCTGAGGTTCCACTGCCCTGGATTCGTGAGGGTCTAGTCATCTACCCCAAGCCACACTGTAGGCCAGAGACAACATCCTTCAGACCAGCTAACTCAGCACGGCCAATTTGCCCAACTTTCTTTTTGTTGCTAATATGGGAAGTGTCATGAATTTGTGTCATCCTTCTTTGGCGCTGTGCTAATCTCTGGATCCCTCCAAATTTGGTATACGTGCAGCTGAAGCTAGTGCTCTTAACTCTTTGGTGTTACATGGATATCATGTCTTCTTAAAAGCTTTTAAAAAACTATTCACCTTGTCTATGTGATGGGGAAGCACTAGGATGAGGGCTAGGGAGACTAAGTGCTTTAAGAAAAACAATTCCTAGAAAATTTTTCTTACCAAGACTATGTGCTCAGGTGGGGGAGAGGCTCTTCCTTATACCGGAAAGCCAGGAAACAAACTCAGGAGAGCAGAGTGAGAAAATCACCATTCTGGGTCATCAGAGTGATACCTGATAATGGGGAGGCTTACCTATAAATGCTAGGAGCCACGTGGGGAAAGGTTCTTGGGGACAGGCTATTCAGAGACTCGACTTGAGTCTTACAGGTGACTTACTGACCCCGTTACAAAGGGCAGAATCTTTTTCGGCAGAGAATGGACTGTACTTTAGCCAAGTAGTCAGAGCTGATGTCCCCAAAGGACACACGTTGTTGCTGTCGTGTGTCCACCAGTAAGAAGCAGGGGTAAGGACAGACCACTGTGCATGAGCAGGCCAAACACATGGCCTAAATTTACTGTGAAAAAGATATTAGGCAAGCGGAGGGGTGTTCTATGTAATAGCTGACCTGTATTCCTCACAGACGTCAAGGTCAAGGCGGACAATGAAAAGTTGAGGAACTATCACAGATTAAAAGAGATGCTAGTGACATGCTGATCAGTGCAGAAGATGATCACAGACCTGCACCAGGGAAATGCCAATGAAGGGTGGGTGGCATTGAGAACTTGCAGAACCGAAAGGCAATCTTTGAATATGAGCTGTATATTGTATATGGTGATTGTATCAATGGTAAATTTCTTAAGTGTCCTAACTGTATTCTAAGACACAATTGATAACTGTGTAAGAGAACATTTTCGTTTTTAGGAAACTGTCTGATGTATTTGGGGGAGGGAGGCAGGGAAGGAGGATGGGTCTATGATGCTTGCAATTTGCAAATGATTTAGCAGATATGTGTTATACAGAAGCATAAATAAGCCAGAGTGTGTACATGAATAGACAAATACACACATGTGCATAGACATATACAGAGTGGGTGACACCCTCATTCCCTCCCCACCAAATGTGGCAAAACGTTAAAACTGGTGAATATAGGTGAAGGGTATAGAGTTATCAAGGTACATATTATTTTAGTCAACTTTCTGGAAATTTGGCAATTTCAAGATAAAAAGATCACAAAACAATGAATTTATTTTAACTGACAGAGACTTCTTGTGGACATTGCCTTAAAAACACTCGTCTCTGAGATGGGAAAAAAAAATGTACAAAATGATGTAAAAATAAACTGTTATAAAATTAAAAAAACAACAACAACAAAAAAACACACTCCTCAGACTTAGTCTCCTGCCAGGTAGCTGGGGCACAGACACATTAAACTCTAAGATGCTGCTATGAACAAAAGGAACAGCGGCCACGAAGACTAGCAAACAGCCAACGCGGCTGCTTTCAGAGGGTGTGGCTCTTTGCCAACGTCATTAGGAAGGCAGATGTTGGCTGGAAAGACCGCTCATCGGGCGAAAGAGACAGGGAGGGGTGTCGGGCTCTCCATTTCTAAGATCCTGCCTGGCTGTCAGAGACCAGCTGGGCCCCTGCCTCCGGGGCCAATTTCCCTCGGCCTTCTGGCCAGACGCCTTGGTTTGGGAGTTTCTCCATCTCTCTCACCAGTCTGACCCGCTCATTTGTATACATAAGGCAGCTGCTAACCTGGCTGAAGCTCAAGCAGGGTGAGATGCAGACTTTAGCTCAGTACCCTTCCATTTTCCAGTTCCACCTAGGCATGGGGCCTGAGGTCTAGCCGGCGGATGAGAAATGTTCCCTATGTCACTGAGGCCCAGAGATGGGGGCATTTAAAGCTACATCTCAAGGAGTCAGTGAAGGCCTCGGAGAAATCTTAAAATGTTCCAAAGCATCCAACTGCTTGATCGAGGAGCACAAAGCCCAGAGAGAAGTAAGCGGCTCAAGGTCACAGCATGCTGGCAGCTGGGTTGGCTCCCCCCTGACCCCTTTGCGCATCTCAGGCCTTTTCTGCCTGCCATAGAATTTCCTTTAAGGATGGACCTGCAAGTATCAAATCTGGATTCTGTCTGACTTGCTAAGCATTTACTTTACCATTACTCCTGAAAGAGATTTTCATCAAGTACAGAATCCATGGCTGAGGGTTATTCTTGCTCTGATTAACATGGGGACACATTCTGAGAAATATGCTGTTGGTGATTCTGTTGAGTGTCACAGACAGCACTTACACCTGGATGGCACAGCGTACTCCACGGGGAGCTATGGGTGCAGCCTCTGGGGCCACCACCGTGCACAAAGCATAGCTGGCGCAGGGCAGGCCTACACCCATGTTCCACTGATTCTGGCTTCACGGTTTCTATTGTGAAATCAGCGATCAGTGCCACCGTCCTTTTATTAAGATAAATTTTCTTCCCCAATGGTTACTTTTACAGACCTTTCTTTAAAGACTTCGCTAGATGGGATGGCTTTCTTGGTGTTTGGGATTAATGGGGCTTGAGTCTGCTGGCATCAGTTCTGAGAGTTCTCAAATCACTGTATCTTCAATTATTGCCTCTCTCCCATTAGCTCTCTTCTTCCGGGTTGTCAGAGCTGGGTTCTATCTGTCCAAATGCTCACCTATCTTAGGGCCTCCAGCCCCAGAGTTTGCCACCCACAACCACACTCACACCAGCTGCAACCTCGCAGGCCAGTCACTCACCCCTGGACGCGAACAGTATGGGAGTGCTCTGTGCCGCAGCCTGGTGGGCCATGAGGTGGGTCGATGGAGACCGAGAGACCACGTTTGCCGTGCGTGGAGGCTGGGATGGATACTAGAGTTACTGTGTGGGGCAGGTGGGAGCCGGGGGAGTCGGGCAGGATCTGCTCGATGACGGGGGTCACCACGGTCTGGTAGTAGCAGTGCCCACTGCAAGAGCCACAAAGAACGGGGGGAAGAGTGTTAGGACAGCCACAAGCATCACCTCCCACCTCCACCCTGCCCCCCGCGCCAGGCTCCTCTCTGCTGCGCCCCATGCCCTCACTGCTCCCATGGGGTAGATGTTTTAACTGCCTGATGGCCTGGGAGGGACAAGCATGCCCTCCTCAGTCCAGACCAGTCCGGCCCTTGCTCCTCTCTGGGACTCAGTCACGCTGGGTCTGTCGACCCCCTGCCATGGACAAGTCCAGGCAGAGTCCAGGACAAGTCCTGGCATAAATCCAGCTTAAGTGGACATCACTCAAAGTCCAATTGGGATCAAACTGCCCTCAAGCCCAGCTTTATCAGTGGTGTATATAGAATCTGTATGGTTTCTGTTCCTGGTTTGAGAAAGACGCACTAAATGTCTGGAATAGGAGCGTCTTTCTTTTCTTTTTTAAAAAAATTATTTATTCACACAGAACTGGGGTACAGGCCAGTGGTGCAGGGGCAGTGAGAGGATTCACCAGACAGAGTGGGGAGCAGAACAGGCAGACTGATGAAGTACACTGCTGCGGGGAGCAGCGGGCGGGTCAGGAGAGGTCTGCCACGCCATGTGGGTCACCTCCAGGACCGGGGCTCAAATTTGCACTGAAGCAGCTGTGGTCAGCTTGCAGTGCTGTGCCCTAACCCACTGTGCCACCAGGTAGGGCCCTGGGAGCATCTTTCTTTTCGCAGCTGAGGCGATCTTACAGCTGAGATACACAGCCTGGGGGCTGGGCCATGGGGGATGAACTGGTGATTGGGTGGGGGAAGAGAAGAGGGAATAAGTGGGTTCAATCACCTGGCCAGTGAGTCGATCAATCTTGCCTACATAATAAACCCCAGTGGTGCAAGATGCATGTGCTTGTGTGTGCACGTGTCACACATCCTGATCCCCTGTGGAGAGTGTACAGAGCTCCGCATTGGGACCCTCCCAGATGTCACCCTTTGTCCCTCACCTGCAGATCTGTTGGAGAAAGTTATAACCCTAGATACAGCACTTTTCAGAGCCTGCAGGTCAGTTAATGAATGGTTGAATCTGATGGGGCTGTGGGAAGCCCTCACCCTGCAGCCAGTTGGGGACTGCTGAACTCACTGCTGGGGAGGTGAGGGTGGTCCTGTCAGGTCCTGGCCCTACACTTGTAAGGTCAGTGCTAACTCGGGTCTGTGCCAGAGCTGCAAAGCAGTGATACGCCTGGGAGAAAGCCGAGGCCTAGGCCCTCGAAGCCTGACTCCTATGCAGTACCCCCAGTCACGCCTGCACTGTCACTGGCAGGCCTGACAGCCTCCCTCAACCTCACCTCATGGAGAGGGCGAGTGAGGGAGACCCGTGACGCAGGTGGGCGCAGGGCCCAGGGCGCTCACCAGTACAGCTTGGAGTGCTCCACCAGCGTGTAGGTGTCCCCGTCACCGATGAAAGTCCCGCATGTGAGGCAGATGAAGCACTCGGGGTGGTACTTCAGCTCCCCCGCCACCTGGTGGGGGTGGGGAGGACAACCCAGCTCAGCAGCCACTTCCACCCCACAGGCCTCTCCTGGCTCCACATCAGAAGGGCTCCCCAAACTCAGGAGCCCAGCTGTCAGCTCCACAGATGGGGGTAGATGGAAAGAGATGGACGAACAGGCTCCGAAGGCACAGAGGAGTCAGAGAGGGTAAGAAGAACGAGGAGACCCGTGAGGACAGACACGCCCCCCCCCCCCCCCCGTGCTCCAGGTGAGCTGTCACGGGAGAGGGGCACTCACCATGACCAGCCCCTTGGTGATGTGTTCAGAGCACCCATGGCAAGACTCGCCGTAGCGGGCCCAGTAGTCCTTCTTGCAGAACAGCTGCCCATCCTTCTCGTAGTACTGGTGTGAGAGGGAGGCGCTGCACTCACAACACCTGGAAGGGGGCGGGGCTTAGTACCACCAACCCCCCCCCCCAGGGGTGCCTTGCCATTTCTCACTGCTGCCTCTGGAGGAACTAGGGAAGGGCAGCAGCAGCCAGTGCAGGGGCAGAGGCTTGGCCAGTGGAGGCCAGGATGGATTTTGTCCCCCTGCCCCACAGCCCGCAGAGCAAGCCATCCACAGCAGTTTTGTGCCCAGAGTGTCTGATCCGCCTGCTAGTTTGGGGGTGAAAGTTGCTCCGCATCTGAGCCTGTTCCTTGTCAGGTAAGGAAGAGGGCCCAAGACTTGCTCTTGGTCACATCAAGTGGAGGGGGTGGAAGATGGGAGCCCAGGGCACCGGTGGGAGGGCTGGAATAAACCATGGCACCATTCTTCTGGGGTGGTAGTCCGCACCTCATCCCCCTCCCCCACCAGCAATGTGGGGGCAGTTTGGGCCAGCCTGTGTGGATGGCGTGACTTGGGGCAGTTGCCAAGACCCACTAAGTGCTAGCACCTTGCTCTGCTCTTGGTTAATCCTCACAGGTTGCCACGAGTCACAGAGCTTCAGATAGGCTACCGTGCCCCACATGGGTGACACAGTCCCACAAAGCTAACTCTTGCCACACGAAGACAAGGGCAGGAATTCAACTTAGAGGAGCCAGCTGGATCACAGTAAGACAGGATCTGCTGGTTTCCATGACCTCAGCCAGCCCTATAGGCACTGCGGTCTTAAGAAGGGGGTTCAGGAGGCTCAGCACAGCCCTGCCCAGTGTCATGGACCCTACTTCCCTCAGAAAAGCAGTCACACTGCATGAGCAATGACCAGAGGAGCAGAATCAAGACCAGGACTTCCCTATCCATCACCAGAAGCACCCCACAGGCCAGCAGTCCCGCTGAGCCAGGAGGAGCAAATGCAGAAATGTGGGATCCAGGTGAGCCCAGGTCCCACCAGTTCTGCAGAGCCTGAAGGGGATCCTGGTATGCATGGGCCAGAAGACACACTGCAGAGAACAGGCTGGCAATCCTTCCTCTGAGCGCTGCGCAGTGCTCTGAGGCTGTGCCAAGGTCACACAGACAGGAGGACCCTGCCCAGAGCTCAGGGCTCAGCAGGGAGACAATCCCGGGGACAGGAGGAACAATGAAGACTGAAAGCTCCCCCAGGCAGCCAGAGGAGCCTGCGTGACCTTGGCCAGCACACACAACACTCTGCAACTACTACTTGGGAACTGGGGGCGCAGGAACGGGGGTGCAGAGGAGGGAGAGGACAGCAGGGAGCGTGCTGGTGGGACACTGTTTCTTTAAGAGGATCCAGCCAGTTCCCCATTGTCTGGGAGCCTGAGGGGAGGGGCAAGGGACCAGGGGGGTAGGGGGGGAGGGCTGGAGTGTTGCTGCTGCTGCTGCTGCTGCTGCTGCTGCTGTGTGTGTGTGTGTGTGTGTGTGTGTGTGTATGTGTGTGCGTGCGTGCGTGCGTGCTCGCAAGCTCTGAAAATGTCAGGGCTAGGCAGCACAGGGGCTGTATCCAGGAAGGAGGGGGTCTGTGGGCTGCCCCCATGAAAAGCAGGGGAGGGGGAGGACCTCAGGAGATGGCCCTGGGATAGGGAGGAGGGTGCCTGCCTCCCGGAAGTGGAGGCTGCGGAGCCATGATGTCATCCACTGCCCACGGTGGCTGCCCTTCCTGCCCCCACACCACTGCACTCCTGCTCCCGTCCCGGGTGCCTGTAGGGGACCAGCACCTCCTAAGGGGGCAAAGAAGGGCCTGACCAGGAGGCCCAGGGATGGGGGAGAGCCCCACGGGCTCTAACTTGGAGAAGTTTAGTGGCAGGAGCTGCTCTGCAGTCAGACAGCCCAACCATGGGGAGCCCCCCTGCCTGGTGCAGAATGGTGACTCATTCAAGGCCTTCTGGAGACTAGACAGTCATGTCATAAGAGTCAGCACAGGGTGGGCGGGTGTGCAGCGCAGAGAATGCCCCCACCCCTACTCCTCACTGGGAGTCTACTGCTCATCTCAGTGCCCTGGCAGACCACACTGATTCACCCACTGCACGCCAGTCACCACTTCCTTGAAGCGCTCTCAAGAGGTCTGGTGAGGGTGCCCAGGCAGCCCCACACCTTCCGCACCAGTAGCTGTTGGCCCACCAGGCTGTTATTAACCAATGGGCTCCCCGGAATCCCCGGCAAGCACCTACAGAAACCGGACACCCAATCTGTAGCTGCCCCCACCCCAGCCTCCTTAACACTGCCCCAGAGTGCCCAGTTCAGCCTCCATCTCAGACTGGCACAGGGGCCCACCGTCTCAGACAGCTGAGGCTCAAAGAGGCGAGTGGTGGCACTCAGACCTCGGGGGACTTCTGCTGGAGGAGGCACGAGGGAGTCTCTGACCCTGTCCACTCCCTTGCTCCTCAGGCCCACAGCTGACCTGGAGGCAGAGGAAACATGTGGGGCAGGGCAGGCCTGGTGCTTAGGGTGCCCTGCACAGGCTCCTACCCTTACAACGGATGGCAGGTAAGAGGGTGTGTAGAGATGGCCCAGGGTCAGTGAGAGAGGAACACCTGGAACTCTGGTGTCCTTCCCAGAGAGTGAGGAAGATGTAGCAGTCACGGACAGGAGAGGAGGTGGGGGGGTGGGCAGTAAGGAGAAGAGGACCCTGGGGAGGGCATGAAAGGATATGAAAAGATCAGGCTGGGAAGTGCTGGTAACCTCTGCAATGGCAGGCCCACTGTCCCAGGCCGCATGCTGGATACCAGGAGTGAAGAAGGAGTAGCTGTAGGAGTAGCCTCGAGGGAGACTGTCCTGGAAGAGCCAGAAGCTTGCAAGAGACAGAAGCTCGCAAGGGCTAGAAGCCCAGCGATAGCCTGCTCGCTCTTCTCAGCAGCCGGCAGACAGCGACCAAGGAGTTTCACTTCTGCCCCACGTGGGGCCCAGGTGGCCAGCAGCGACCCAGGCTGAGCACCCACACCAGGGGCCTTGCCTGAGGCCTGGGACAGGTGGGGAGGGGGCTTCCCACTTACTTGGCTCCTCTGAAGAAGCAGTTTCTTTTCAGAAAGGTCAGCATTCTTTGCAGCTACCTATAGCAGGGGCTCTGGAGGCCCACAGGGCGCACAGGGGTGGGCAGCCAGCAGCTTCCCCATCCTGCTCCAGACAACTGGGATTGGAGGCCTCAGAGGGTGGGGCTGGCGTGGTCTTATGCCTGGGAGGAGGATGCAGCCCCGTGCTTCAAGAGGACGTGGTCTGAGCCCGCAACAGGAAGCTGCTGAAAGTCCTGCCTGGGCTCAGTGCAGGTGGGGAGGCTGTGGCCTGCCTTCAGTCCTGCGCACCCCAAGAGAGGCGTCTCATGCTCCTCGGTCTCTGCTCTGGGCACTGGGACTCACAGCTCTCCAGGGGTAGGGACAAGCTCAAAAGCAGCTGCCTCTTCCGGTGCTGCCCCCTAGGGAACAGCCCTGTCCTCCTTGCCTGAAAGTCCCCAGAGGAGGGACTGCACTCCAGCCCTCCCACCTAGCCCAGGGCCAGCCCATCCAGGACCCATTAGATATTTCCTGCTCTTCCAGCTCTAGGGCTTCTGTGCTTCAGACTTCTGGGGAGGGACCTCCCACTGGGGCGGAAGGGAAACCTGGCTCACTCTGGGCCTCAACAGACCTACCACGAGGTGGGGCCCAAGGGGGTTGCATGCCTGGAACAAAGAAAGGGGCAGGCCTGGGACGCCAAAGACCCTAGTGCTCACTGAAAAAGCACCGCACTGCCCAGCCACAAAGCTCAGGGCTGCAGGCAGCTCCACCACGGTGGCGTCGAGATGCTGCGGCGAGCAATGTCACTGCGTCGGCCGCCTGTCAGACACGTGCCCAGGCCAGCAGCACCCTCCTCTGTGAGCTGCTCCCCTCACTGTCAAGGGAGTAGGGATACCTTAGCCTCACTGAGATGCAGGGCCTGGGAAAGCCCACTCCACTGGCCAGGAGCACTCGTGTAAGTCCCACTGTAAAGACTGTGGCTTATGGCCCGTGGGCACCCTCTCTGTGCCCCTGGCCTGCCACGGGAAGGGCAGACAGGGCATGCTTCTCCCTTTGCCCCCAGGTGGGGCCTCACCCCTCTGCTGATGCCAAAGCTGATGGGTGCTGTGGCTTCGGTGGCTGTACTCCCGGCCTCCCCTCATGTCTCCCAAGACTCCCTACCTGCCCCAATCACAGGGGCCCCCAAGTTCTCTTGTTCCTATTTCAAATCCCATCCACCACCTCAGCGCCAGGCCTATACTACACCTCATCTCCGGCCTTCCCCCTCAACCGACGCCAGAGTACTCTGGCCAGCTGTGGGCAAGGCACTGCCACCCAGATAATCTGCTGCACCTCCAGCTCGACACAGTTGGACACAGCTCATCATCACTCTGGCCCGACTCCCTCAGAGACACTGGAACACAGCCTCCTCAGCACCAGGGTAAAAACCACACCCTCAGGCTCTGCCCCCTCTTTCCTCCTGCCAGGATTTGGACTAAGACGCAGGCTCAAGAGCCTGTCCCTGGCTACTGCCACTGTCTGCCAGTTAACTGATAGTCCTGAGCCTCCCTTTCGCTCATGCAGACCGGCAAATAGATGCACCTCAGAGTGATGATGAAGGTTTACTAAAGTAACATAAAAAGTAATCAATAAATGGTGGCTAATGTGACTAACATTTGGCAAACAGTGACCCTTCTGTTATATGAAATTCTCTCCACTCTTATTCACTGTCCCAAGTCAGGCCTTATGAGCACAGATCCCTGAACATCGTGACAGTCCCTCTCCTGCCAAGTTAACACCACCAACCCATGGAGACTGCACTTTGAAAAACATTTCCGCCCGTACCCCTCCCTGCTTTCTGAAAACTACTTGCTCCCACGGCTTCAGGAGGCCCTGACCTTGGCATTCAGGAGCCCTCGCCCTCACAAATCAGTCCCCTCCGTGCAGCCCTTGCTCTGTTCCAGCCAAATAAGCTATTTCTGTTCTCTCAACTGTCCACACGGTTCCACCTCCCTGACTCAGTGCATGTGGTTTTCACTATCAAAAGTCCCTGTCCCCCATCCTGAAGGCCGGAGCACCTGACTGGGAGTCTCCAGTGCACTGCCTCCCTCTTCTGACATTACCAGCCAGTGAGGGCCCCATGTGTTCATTTCTCTCACTGGCTGTGTTACTTCAGCCAGAGAATTAACCTCTCTGTGCCCCAATTAATGGCGCCCACACAACAGAGTAGTCCCCTTACCCAGCCTCACTTTCCTGGGTTTCAGCTACTGATGAAACTGTGGTGCAAAAAACCAAGAAGATTACAGTCGATTGCTTTGCTTTATTTTTAGTTATCAGTGTTACTCTCTTAAAGAGACTAATTTATAAATTAGACTTTACCACGGTATGCATATTAGGAAAAGCCAGTGTGTAGGGTTCAATCCTATCCATGATTTCAGGATGCACTGGGGGTCCAAGAACACATTCCCTGCAGATAAGGGGGGATGACAATATCTAGCTATAAAAAGTCCTGAATACGTGCCTGGTACCCACTAAATCTTAAAAAACATTAGGTGATATTCTTAAAAAAGAAAAAAAAAAACCAACAAAACCTCACTAGAGGTGCTTCCACTGCTGAACATGAACTCCTTCAGCTGGTGGGCGACGCTCTGGCCCTGACAGGCTTCCGGCACCTCCTTCCGCATGAACCTGCTGTTCACTAACTGGGTCAGGTGCTGTCACACCGTTCCATTCTTGGCACCTGCCAGGCCCTCTGCCTGGAAGTGCTTCCTACCACACCTCTCCATCCAGAAACCTCACGTCCTGTGCAACTGCCACTCTGCCCTCTGGCCACCTCTAATGTTGCACCTGTTTCTGCCTTTTGGTATAGCCCTGCTAGGTCACCTTTGGGTTCTCATGTTCTTGGTCCTGGTCCTAACCCACACTTGGGAGCTGCTGTCTGGGGGTAAGGGGCTGGTCTAACGGGCCAGTGAAGCTTCACAAGCCCTGCTTCCCCACAGGTGGGAGTTTGTCTTCCTCCCTCTCTGGGAACAGGAGCACTCACAAGTCAAGAGTGCACTGCTCTCCACCTCCTCCACACCCCTCCCTCAGGTGCTAACATGCTTTGGTAACATCGGGGGAGATACAGGCTTTCCCCCCAACTTTCCTGAAGAATCCAGAGTGATGAAACAGAAAGGCCTAGTCCAAATACCTTATTTGTACAGGTGGGGAGCAGAGGCAAGGACTCCCTGGAAGTCACAACCAGAGACAACACCAGGAGGAACAGCCAAATCTCCCGGATTGCTTGCCCAGCCTCTCACTCTGGCAGCCCTTGCTGAGCGCGCTCCAACCCTAACCAGCACACCCTACCTGAAGCAGTCTGCATGCCAGTCAGCATTCAGGGCCTGGAGGTACTGGCCATCATAGATCCTCTGGCCGCAGCTTGCACACACCGGCAACTCGCTTCCTGCAGGAGTGGAAAGAGAGTAGAGAACAACTCCCAAGAGCATGGTCTGGTGCAGGCACAGCTACCACCCAGACCTATGTGCCCCTGCACCACTCGCAGTGCTGGAGTCACTGTGCCCAGAGGCAGGAGAAAGAACTTAGGTCTGAGAGGCCTTGGCTAAGTTACCAAACCTCTCTGGGCCTCAGTTTCCCTACCTGTAAACTGAGGGGGAGAGTCAGATGTTCACCCTGCAATAGCAACATTCAGCTCAGGGTCTGGACAAGGTAAAAGGGGAGAGACACCAGGTGACACCTCTACAGCCCCCTTCCCCTTCTGCCTGTGTAGGAAGAGGGTCCTGCAGAGGGACTGAACAGGGCCGGGTTGGTGTGTTCTGGGCGGAAGCCCCTGGGAGGGGATGGGCAGGGGCCCAGAGGTGCTGGCCCCCCCCTGAGCTTTGGCTATGCCCTGACCCATCAGGGACCAGGGCCTGAGGGGACCAGGGCCAAAGAGCAGGGCACTCCCAGGCACCTGGGAGGCCTGGCACCTCCTCAAGCTGGCCACTAGGATGCTTAGTCATCCTTGGGGCCTGGCATCTTGGAGCTGGGTGGGCCTTGAAGTTCCCCTTTGCCTGTTTCCCCCATTGTAGAGATGGGGAGACTGAGCCCTGGACTGAAGGCATGGCTTGCCTGTCCCCCCATGAGAATCCAGGGGCCCATGGCACAGGAAAAGGGAAGGTCAGCTCTAGACCCAACTAGCCCTTCAATGGCCTGGGGATGGTCAGGCACAGCGGAACCTGCCTTGGACCCAGAGGGCCTATGTGATGATTCAGCTGAGGCAATCCTGGACCCCAGTCCTGGGGTGGGAGAGTTTCTGCAGGTCTTTACACTCTGACCATGGTGCAACACCTAGCTTTGGGCCCCAGTAGGGGTGATGGGGCTGGAGATGCTAGCTTCATCCTCCCAGTCAAGACTGAGGGAAGGCACCCGGTTTGGTGCAGGGAGGAGGGGTGGGGGGCCCCAGGAAAATGCCTCCATTCGTTGGTTCTTTCCATTCGGTCCTTGGAAGCTTATCTCGCTTATCTCTCCTCTGCCCATCTGCACGCCAATCACCAGTACGGAGGGTCAAGTACGTGGCCCCCAACTATACACACAGGGAAACTGAGGCCTGGCGAGCAGTATCAGGCTCAAGGTCACGGGCCCATGCAGGCAACTAGTACCTAGAGCTGCCGCTCTCCCAGCGTCTCTTTCTTGCCAGGCTGGGTCAGAGACTGGACAAGGGATGGCCTCGGGGAGAGCCCCGGGTGGACAGAACATGAGGAAGGAGGCCTGAGGGGACAGTGCCGGGGACTCCTCCGGACAGGCCGCTCGCTGGTGGGGGAAAGCGGGGTAAAGGGGAGCAGGGGCCCTCCGCCCGCGGCAGGGCAGCCCACCTAGGTCCGGGGAGGGCGAAACCGGGTGGGAGCGTGTCAGGGAGGGGCCTGCGGCTTCGGAAGGACTAACTCACCCGGGGGGGGGCAGGGGCGCGGCC
>NW_004567125.1:2081112-2085794 GCF_000260355.1 Condylura cristata | reverse complement strand
CATTCATCTTTCCCGGCGACTCTGCCGGGCGTGGCGGGACTGAGACGGGAACCCGGACCTGCGGCCTAGGAGAGATGCAGCCTCCGCGGCGGCGGTGGCCCATGCGGCCAGAGAGGGGCCTCAGCTTGCTCTTGGGGAGCGCCTCTGCCGCAAGCCAGCTGGGGGCCCCGGACCTGAACCAGAGCTGGCCCTGGGGGCATTGGTGGTCCCTTGGTGAGGAGCGCTGGCCTTGCCTGGACCTCCCCCACGCCCTGCTGGGAGGGCACACAGTGGCCCTGGTATCTGGCCCTCTCCCCTTAGGCAGGTTGCTACAGGAGCCGGCCCTGGGGGAGGGAGGACGGCACCTCTGCCAGGCTGCCACAGCAGCGCTCAGGGGTTTGTGGCAGTGCTGGCTACCCGGGGCGGGCATTGCCCAGGAGGCACACAACTGAACAGGGCTTGGGCAGAGTGACCTAGTCAGAGGATTTGGGCTGTCCTGGTAGCACAGGTGCAGGGTAGAGCACTGTGCCTAGAGAGGAGAATCCAGCGTGTTGGGCCTGGGGAGAGGGTGACCCTCTCCTACACCCACCCTCCCACTTGACCCCACTGCCTGGGAGGGAAGTCATGAGCCAGTGGTTGACCACCTGCCTAAGAGCAGCCAGTGGGCAAGAAGTAGAGCTGGCTTCAGCCTTCACCCTTGTGTACACCTCTCTACCCTGGTTTGGGGTTGGTGGCCTGCAGAGTGGTGGCACTTACCTCTGGGTGCAAAACAGTTGCCTGGGAGAAGGAAGAGAATTTTCATGTTAAAACCGAAAAAAGTAAAAACGGGGGTGGGGGGGAGAAGGGAGGGAAATGCACGGGACTATGGTGGTGGCACACGGGTGATTTGGTGATGGGAAACCCGCGGGGATTACAATCGAGATGGAAAAAAAATGTGCAAAATGATGTAAAAATAAACTTTTGTAATAATTTAAAAAATAAAAAATAAAAATAATAATAAAAAGAAGGCTCCCCCAACCCCCCCCCAAAAAAAAACCGAAAAAAGTTAGATATTAAATGCCACATGTTCAGGTTGACATTGGTGCCCTTGCTCTGTCCACTGGTCATATATCCCCCCAGGACACTGACAGGGCAGTCTCCCCAGGAGGCACGAGGTCCTCAGGTGGGCAGCGATGCCTTTGTGTGGGGGCGGGGGTTGTATCAGGTAGGGTTCTGGCCGGAAACAGGAACACTGGAAGGAGGTTACTCAAGAGCAGTCAATAAAGGGGAGTTTGCAGGGACAGGAAAGGGTTAAGGGCAGCTAAGGAGGTCTGTGCCATCCCAGGGTGAGGGGGCTTGGAAGAGGGCCTTGTAGGGGAAGCCATAGTGCAGGTGGAGGAGCCCAGAGTGGACCCTGACAGGCCACGGACTTGTGCGCAGTTAGCTCAGTGGCACTGTCCAGTTTGGACAAAACTAACCCTTGCAGAATGGACTCCTGGCAGCAAAAGATACCTGAATAGAGAGCAGGGACGGAAGGCCACGCTACACTGTGAGCCAGCAGAGAGCAAACACGGGCCCCAGCCCGGGTAAGAGCTGCTTGCCGGCCACATGCCCCTACGACAGGACGGCTCATCAGCCCTGACGGCCCAGCACGTGATGTGTAAGAAGTGTTGCCTTTATTTTAGTGAAAGCCAAGGGAGTTTTGTACTATTAATAAATAAAATCATTCAAATAGGATTCATCTCATCTTCAGAGCATTCTTTTGCCTGTGTTATGTGACCAATATTTGCATAGTCAAATCTGCATGTTTAATTTATCATTGAATACGTGCATGTGTTTGTGTTTGGACTCAAACCTTAATTTCAGTGCAAATTAAGGGCTTGAGCTTGAATGTGTTAAGCTTTAGGTGCCCATTTGCCATTCAGGTGGCAAATAAATGTTTTTTCCCAGTGGGGTTCAGGATGAACGTTTTTCACGTGAGGGCTCCAGAACCCTGTGGGAGAGGTTCACTTACTCCACGTCAGTGACTAGGCTTAGTTCAAAGCTGCCAAATTGGTGCCTGGCTGAACTCAAACTGGTGATTGAAAAAAAGGCCCCCGGAGCTAGCCCAGGACTGTGCCCCAGAGCAGGAGCAGCAGAGCCTGGTCTGTGCTCTCCTAGGGACAACAAGAGAGCTGGCATCCCAGGATCCCTGCTGTCAGCCTCCATCTGCCCCTCCTTGACCACTCTGGGTGACCTCATCCAGACACATGGCTTGGTGACGCTTCAGTCCGCTCCTTGAGCCGTAGACGCAGGACCCAAATGTCTACTTGGCATCTCTTTGTGGAAATAAAATGGGCACTCAGACTTAATGCAGACAAACTTCATTTGTGCCCAGGCCTGCTTCTTCCAGGTGTTTCTCTTCTCAGTAAATGGCACTACCCTCATTTTGTGGTACAGGCCAAAATCTGCAGGCATCCTTGATTCCCTCCTTAGTCTTTGTGTCTGATTCATCAGCAGATCTCATCTTGACCAGCTGTGTCCAGAATTTCAACACTTGGCTCTCCTCTTTGGTCTATCCGGGCTTCAGTATGATAGCCCCAAAGTCATGCCCATGCTCTCCGTTACCCTCAGGGCCTCTGACCACGTGTGTCAAAGTGTGGGTCTCCTGCTCTTGAACCCAAAGCCCTTACGATGCCACACACATGACTGGCCCCTGCTACTTCTTTGCTTTCACGTTTTCTGTCCTCGCTCAGTTCTCTTATCCTCGGTGCTCACGCTGCAGCCGAAAGCTCTGCTTATCGCAGGCCTTTGCCTGGGGGGTCCTCACCTTGCCCATGCACAGCATTCTGTGTGGCTCTGTCACCTTCCTGAGTTTTCGTTTTCATAGCCCTGATTCACCTGACCTTAGACTTGGTCATTTATTCACTGTACGCCTGTGGCTACTCGACCAAATCACCACAAGCTTAGTGGCTTAAGGAAACAGAAATTAATTTCCTTACAGTTCTGGAGTCAAGAAGTCCAAAATCCCTTTTACTGGGTCAAAATCAGGGGTTGCTCACTCATAGCAGGAGTATAGTGGACCAGGCGAGAAAATAGCAAAAATAATGAACAACCATATACCAGAGACATTTTGCGGGGGTGGAGTGGGGAATGGGATCAAAAAGGGGGGGTGGGGGGTGTGGAGGGAAGTGCACGGGATTATGGTGATGGCACACAGGTCACTTGGTGATGGGAAACCCACGGGGATTACAATTGAGATGGAAAAAAAATGTACAAAATGACGTAAAAATAAAATTTTGTAAAAAAAAAAATCAGGGGTTGCTTTCCTTCTGGAACCTTTATAGGAGAATCAGTGCATTGCTCCTCTAGTTTCTTTCTTTTCTTTTTTTTTAGAAGCTGTGATGAAAAACACACATCATATAAATTTACCGTCTTAAGCATTTGTAAGTGTATATTTCAGCGGCCTCATGTATATTTACACTGTTGTGAAACATCTTTCCAGAAGTGTTTCATCTTGCAAATCTGACAATCTGAACTCTATCCTTTAGACAACACCCCTTCTCTGCTTCCTTACATTCCTGAAACCACCATTATACTTCTGGTTTCTATGAAATTGACGATTTTAGATACCTCCTGGGGGTGTATTCATACAGTGTTTATCGCAAGGCTTATTTAGTACAATATCCTCTGTGCGTATCCATGTTGCAATAGGCAACAGGAATTCTTGCTTTTTTAAGGCTAAGTAATATTCCATCAATGTACGTATCACATTTCATTATCCACACATCCATCCTCCGGCACTCGGTTGCTTCCATGCCTCCTAGCCATGCAATGTGAATCAGCTGTTATGAACATGGCTGTGCAAACATTTTGTGGAGATGCTGCTTTCAGTTTCTTAGTGCATGTCAGAAGTGGGATTGCTGAAGCATGTGATAGTTCCAGTTGTAGCTTTTTGAGGTATCTCCATATGTTTTCCACAGTCCCTGCTTTTTCTTTCCCAACAATAGCACACGAAGGTGCCAATTTCTTCACATCCTTACTGCAGCTTTGTTAGTTTCTTCTGGTGGTGTCATGTTTACCTGTTTCTTCATGGTCTGTGCAGTCTTGCACTGCATCTGTGCATTTCACAGAGAAGACACTAGTTCTCCAGTCCTTATATACTGGTCTCAGAGGGAAACACCTTCTCCTGCTGTGTGCTGTGTGCTCTGCACCTGGGGTAGCAATCTCATGGGCAGGATCTGGGCCTTGTGACTACTATTGCCTCTACACTGTGTCACCTGCACTCAGCAGGCCTGTGAGCAGGGATAGGTCAGGTGTGGGTTTTTAGGGGTCTCAGAGTGTGCCTCTGTCAGGGACTGGCTGGCCCCTCATTAGAAAGGGCTGCCTGCCAGGTTTTTGTAGTGGGGACTGGAGCCAGATCATGAGACCTCTGCGGATATGAGGTCAGAAGGCCTGTTTCAGGGACTCAGAGCACATTGCTCCTCCTTGATCCCTGGGCAAGAAGTACCAAGTTCATAGAGGTAGGGGTGGCTGCTGGTGTGCAGTTGGGACCACAGTCAGTGGGCCTGACACCAGTGCATGTATCTACCTTTCCCAAGTGGGCCTCCTGGGTCTTGAGCTCCACTGGGGTTTTGCATCCTCCTACCTGGTCCCACAAAGGTAACTTTTTTTTTTAAAGATTTATTTATTTATTCATACAGAACTGGGGTACAGGCCAGAGATGCGGAGGGTGAGAGGATTCA
>NW_004567125.1:2074365-2080347 GCF_000260355.1 Condylura cristata | reverse complement strand
TTTTTTTTTTTTTTTTTTTTGCTTAAGTTTTGGGGAGGATTGGTGTTAATTTTTCTTTAAATGTTTGGTAGAATTCAACAGTGAAACCATCTGGCCCCGGACTTTTCTTTGGCAAGTTTTTGATGACTGACTCAATGTCCTTACCCATTATTGATCTGTTCAGATTTTTTATTTTGTCATGATTCAGTCTTGGTGGGTTGTGTGTTTCTAGGAATTTATCCATGCCTTCTGGGTTATCCAGTTTGTTGGCATACAATTCTTCCAGCTTCTCCTAAGGATACTTGTGATGGTATTTAGGGACTCTTGGGATAATTTCCTTATCTCGTGATCCTTAATCACAGCTGTAAAAACTGTTTTCCATGTAAAGGAACTGTTGTGAGCTGAGCCCCCTTGCCCCTCCCCCCCCAAATTCACATGTTGAAGTCTTAACGCAGTAACTCAGAATGCTGCAGTGTTTGAAGACAGTCTTTAGGGAGGCAATTAAGTTAAAATGAAGTCATCGGAATGGGCCCTCATCCAATCTGACTGGTGTCCTTATAAAAAGAGGGGATCAGGACACAGACATACAGAGGGAAAACCGTGTGAAGACACAGAGCGGAGACAGCCTGGTACGAGTCCAGGAGACACCAGCACCTTGATCTTGGACTTCCAGACTAGAACTGTGAGAAAGCCAATACCTGTTGCTTAAGCCCCTCAGTGGTGTTACTTTCACTGGCTGCCTGCACAGACGAATACAGATTAATAATACTTCACAAGGTTTCAGGGGCTAGGACTTAGATGTTTTTGGGGTTATTACCAGATGTATGAGTAATGGAAGCTGAAGTTATCTATTATGTTCTTAAAATAGCATCTGTTCTCAGGGAATTTCCATTCTGGCGTGGAGCATCAACTAATAAGCAAGGGAATAAACCTATTATGCCCCATGGTGACAGGTGCTCTGGAGAGAAGGAAGCAGGGTGGGGGTGGGGGATGAGGGAGCACTGCCCAGGGCGGGGCCACGGTTTGCTATGTTGGAAAGGACCTTCTGAGGAGGTGACTCTTGAGTCAAGATCTGAAGGAGCCAAGTACATTGACTGCCAAGGCAAGAACATTCTGGGCAGGAGAGACTGCAAATGTGGGGGCTTGTAGTGGGGAAAAGAAGAGGGCCAGCGTTCCTGACAGGCCAGGCACCAGACAGCAGCAGGGGGTGGACTTCAGCTAGGGACCCCAGGCCATTGAAAAGCCTCTGTGGGACCCCCCCTGGTGGCACAGCGGGCTCGAGCGCAGCAAAGCTAGCCACAGTCATTTCAGCGCCAGTTTGGTCCCCGGCCAGGGAGCTGACACACACGGCCAAGCAGATTTCTCCTGATGTGCCCGCTGCTCCCCTCAGCAGTGTACTTCATCAGTCTGCCTGTTCTACTCCCCACTCTGTCTCTGGTGAATCCTCTCACTGCCTCTGCACCTCTGGCCTGTACCCCAGTTCTGTATGCATAAATAATAAATTTAAAAAAAGAAATAAGCCTCTGGCTTTGGCCCTCAGTGAGCTGGGAGCCCTTGCAGGAGTTTGAGCGGAGGTACTGCTTTGGCTGCAGCCTGCAGAGCAAGCTACTAACCCAATTATGGGGCTCTCTGATGCCTACCCCTGTGAACCACCCTCCATCTTGTCTCACTTCTGCCCTCCCCCACCAGGCTCTCCTGCCTGCTGGGAGATTCTTGCCTGCTACTTTGCTCTTGGCACTCTGCTATCCTCTGGGGAGCTCCCCCTGAGCATCAAGCCAACCCCTTTCTCTGTCACCCTAACTCCTCAGATGCTAATGCACAGGTGTGCCTGTCTGCTTGGCCAACTTCACCCACACTCCCAACAAACAGCTCTCTTGGCTGGGTGGCCTGGCAGTGGCGTGCCCACCAGCCTCGGGATCCACCCCGGGGACAGACACAGGCATGAGGTCATGTGGGCCTGGAGGTAGACTTGGTGCTTGAAAGGGAAGAAGAGTCTAGAAGGAGGTTGTGGGCCCTGGGTGGCTACACCCTAGACCCCATGGATTTCTGACTGGGAGGGGAAGGTAAGGGATGCATGTAAAGGTGGGGCTTAGTTTCCTGGTGCTGCCAGTAGGTGCCATATGTTACATTTCATAAAGAAGCCAATGTGCTTCCTGAGAGGGGAGATTTCAGAGGGAAACATGTTGATTTGGTTTTCTTTTTTTAAAGACTTATTTATTTGTGCATACATAACTGGGGTACAGGCAGGAGGTGCAGGGGTATTGAGAGGCTTCACCAGAGACAGAGCGGGGAGCAGAACAGGCAGAGTGACGAAGTACATTGCTGACGGGAGCAGCGGGCAGGTCAGGAGAGGCCTGCTGCACCATGTGGGTCACCTCCCTGGCCGGGGATCAAACTGGCGCTGAAAATGGCTGAAACTGAAATGGCCGAAATGGCTGCAGCTAGCTTCGCTGCGCTTGAACCCATGGCGCCACCAGGGAGGGCCCTTTTTGGTTTTCTTGAATTGGGACATTTCTTCTCTGTGTGTGACTATTCACCAAGGCTAGAGTTTGGGCTGGACAGAAGGGTCACTTCCATTTTCTCCATTGCTCAGGCGCACCTGACTGTCTGCAGGCCACTCACTAGGCCTTGTGCTCAAGGTCCTGGGGACCCTTAAGGATGAAGGTGGCTGCAGGGGGTGGGGGAGTTCTCTGGGGGACAACAGGGATTGAGGTGGAGCCTGCCCCAGGAGGACACCTATGGTGCACCGGATGGCAGGTGTGAGGCCGGCTGACCCTGCTTCCCCTACAGAAGAGCTTTCATTGTAAAGGATAAACTGAACTTGGAGAAGTGTCGATACACAGGAAGCCAGGCCTCTTCCAAGCACCTCAAACAGTGGGTGTTCCCCAAGGCCCTGGCCAGCACCCGGACCAAGCGCTGAAGGCAGATGGCAGTACAAAGGAGGCCAAGGCACGATTTCCTTGAAAAGGTTTTCATTTATTAGTCTTTTTTAAAAGCAGTTAATTCTCTTTTCTTGTTTAAAAAGATGTGTTTCATCCAGAGTTATACCAAAGTGATTAAAATGAATTTTCTACTGGGGACATAGCTCCCCAGATCAGGAAAAAAAAAAAGACAAAACAAAACCATCTTTTTAATTTTTTCATTTAACCACAAAAATAAAGCCAAACGAGAACATCGGCAATCAAAAATAATCCCCAAATATCCAGGACAAAAAATAAAATATTTATTGATCTATCACAGCGAGACACAAAGAGACGGGCGGGGCAGGGTGGGAAATGCTCTGAAGTACAGTGGCTCCAGGGAAGGACGGGGGTTACAGTACTGCGTGGGGGGAGACCCGGGTGGGGGAGGGAGTCCTGCTGCCCCCATGGAAGGACTGGCACCACCCCTCAGCCGGGCACAGCCCCTTCCTAGGGTGCACCTGGGGGGACGGAGGCAGGGCACAGGCTGCCGTGGCAGGTAAACCAGGTGGATGGTGCCCAGCCAGCTGGCGGTGCCAGGCGGTCAACTGGGGACATGGATGGATGGACGGATGGGCAGGGGAATTCCACAAGAGCAAGAGGGCTATTCCCAGTGAGGGTCTTCTGACCCAAGGATGCACCAGACATGGGGAACAGTGACCTGATGTGGGGAGGGGGACTCCAAGGGGCCAGAGATGTGTGACCGAATCCAGCTTGAGGCTTTCTGTGCTTGGGTACCAAGTGGACCGCAGCCAGAGGTGGGTCCAGGTGGGCAGGGGGAGGTGGGACTGCCCAGGAAGTGTCTGCACCTTCTTCAGAGGAGCCCCAGGGAGGGGGATCCCCGAGGGACTGCCCTTCCCTCCTCCCTCCCCCCGGGAAGATGAGAGCACCAGCTTGTAGCACCAAGTTCTTCTGGAGATGGAGAGTGTGTGGAGGGGGGAGCTCCTGGGTGGGAAGGGGATGGGGCAGGGGGCGAGCCCACCCACCCCTTGCCTCTAGAGAAGGGGGCCTCCTGGGGCCCCCCTGCTCTCATTTCTTTGCCCTGTGGATTTCCAAGGTCGCCTGGCCTGCCTGTCCCCTCCCGGGGTGGGGCCTCAGGAGGGAGGGGGGGTGAGGGTCACAAAGGGTTTACATTCTCCACCAAGCAGTAGCACCAACGTTGATGAGGTCGTGAGTCAGGGGTCCTGGGAAGCTCACTTTCTCTTCCGGCCACAGGATTTCCCCAGGCAGGCCCCACCTAGGTGAGAGGAGGCACACACTGGTCATTCAGGCCCCACCTGCTGGACATTCACCTTGCTCACTGACCAGCTCCAAGCAGTTGTCAAACCCTACCATCACTGTGGGGCCAGTGACTAGGAGGGGTGCTGGTGCCCAGACTCCCACTGGGCAGAAGGGTGGCAAGACCTTGCGTGTCTGAGACTCAGAGGGAAGGTGCTGAGTCGAGAAGGACCAGACCTAGACCATCTCTACACTGGGACCACGGCACCAGGGAGGCCTGAAGTGAGCCGTGCAGTGTGGCCCCATCAAAAGAAATGGGGTGAAGGGAAGCTGACAGAGGCTGAAGAAGATGGCCCTCCCAAGGAGGACCTTAAGCATGATGGGGCCTCACTAGTGATCTGAGGCCCCCCAAAGAGGGGGCTGAGCTCTGCCGGGGAGGATCTAATTGGTGAGCCTCCTTCAAATCAAGGCCCCATTGCCTGAGGCCCCATCCAGCAGGGGTTGGTGAAATCCCTGCAGCCCCCCCTCACCCACCCCCCAGCTAGATGTAGCTCATTACCGCCACCTAGTGGCGGCGGGCAGATGCGTAGGGCAGGGGCAGGTTTCTGGAAAGCTCCTTCAGTGTGTGGAAAGCAGCGTCCAGGGCGGGAGAGTCGGCCTGTGCTCACTGAGAGGCAGGCCTCTGGAGAGAACACTGTCTTGCCTCTGCCTCTGCCGGCCCTGTCCTCAGCTGCTTCATCTGTGTTGTGGGAAGCGAGTGGGGCGGGGGATGAAAGGGAACCTGGAGCCCCAGTAGCCACAGGAGAGAGGCTGGGTCTCTTCCAGTCTCCCTGGGAGGTTGTTTTGTGCTTGTCTGTTTTGCTTTTGGTGGGTGTGTGTGATCAGAGCGTGCCCCACACACTCCCAGAAGTGTCTGCCTCTCTGAGCTGGGCCCTCTGCTGCGGCTGAGTCTCCACTCACCTTGGTATCCCAGGGCTCCTCCATAGGGCTTGGGTGGTTTGCCTGTGGACGGCAGGGTGGAGGTTGGGAAGGCCAGGCCTTCCCTGCTTCTCCCAGCGCCCCCTCCTCAGCCCCCAACCATGTACCCAGGCTCCATCCTGTTGCGGTTGCCTGAAGGCCTCCTTGTCCCCAGTTTGCCCTCAGCCCAGCCAAGCCCAGCCCAGCCCTCCTGTCTGGCCAGTGCTCCCTGTGGAAGCCATGGAGGCCCGAGTGCTCGGGGGGTCCCGCCACCACAGTCAGACCCAGCCGTGCATCCTGGTCTCGCCCTGCCCCATCTCACACGTTCAAGCCGTCAGCCTGCCCTGACCCCAGGAATCTGGATCCTGCCTGTGTCCCCACATTCTGGGTCTGAATTCTCATCTTCTTCCATGCTCCTGTGGATCTCAGGCCCCTGTGCCAGACGGTCAGCCCAGGGTTGTGGCCACACTAGCTACTCCCTCAATGCCCCCACCCTGGAGAAGGAATGGAAGGCCCTCCGCCCTGCTTGACAGGGGGTCCCCTCTAGGTCCTAAAGGACTTTTCATTGCAGACTCACCACCAACTCCCAGGCCCCCAGCTCCACCACCTACAAGACAAGGAGAAGGACTGTGAGTGAGCCCACTTCTGGGGAGGCCCCAGTCCTTCCCACAGCACGGGCCTGTCAGAGGGGCCAAGTTGTGGGCTTGGGTGTCAGGAACCTCAGTGAACCTCTGCTTCACTCACTGTGTGACTTTGGGCAAGCCCCTGGCCATTTTGAACCTCAGTTTAGAGGTTCAAATGGCATTTTAAATTTAGAGAGCTGATGCTCTCTGATCTTGCAATGGAGGGAGGGAATAAGGCGAGGCCT
>NW_004567125.1:2064525-2074204 GCF_000260355.1 Condylura cristata | reverse complement strand
GGGGAGAGGAGAGGGGTCAGGGGGTGGGGCTGACCTGGGAAAATGGGGGACAATCCGAAGCCAGGTCTTGCTGCAACTCCTGTAGGAGAGATTTGCATTGACATGGGGTAGGCTGCACTTGGCCCTTGTCACCTCTGGCCTCTCTGCCCGTGACAACCTACCCCAAGCCCCCTTCCACCCCGCCTCCCCCAAACCAGAGCAGCTTTCTTAGCAAACCTTACCCCCAAATGGCATTCTGGTAGGGGTAGCTGTGGCCTCAGCTCATCAACCTGGGTCGTGAGGCCCAAAGTGTGGCACCAACCTGAGGCCTGCCCCTCTGCCTGGGTCTTTGTCTCTGGATCTGTCCCCTCCACCTGCTCTGTCTTGCCCCCGAGGAGACCCCGAGGCCCCTTCTGCTAGACTGACAGGTCTCTTCTAGATCTGAGCTGAGGATTTCACAGCTATGTCCCCTACCTCCACCTGGGAAGGGCCTAGCTCCCAGGACACCTCCAAGGCCAGCGGCACCTGAGAAGAGCGCAGATGGGAGTCAGGACAGGGCACAGTTTCAGGGGCCCAGGGCATTCCCTCTCAGTTCAGGGATTGGGGATATCGAGTGGACCTTCCCAGGCTACTGTGAGCAGGACCCAGGCCTGCACCAGGGACACAGGGATCGAGCCGGGGGCACCAGATAAGCAGCCTGCCCGCCCGGGTGGGGGCAGGGCTCAGGAGCAACTCACCGTATTTGGCTGCTTTAGCAGATACAGCTGGGGACACGCCTGGGGAAATGGGGCACATGAGGTTCAGGAACATCACCTCCTTCCACGTCCCTCTCTCCCTGCTCACCGTTTACCACCATCCTGCCCATCTCTTCACCCCTCCCCCACCCATTCATTTCCCCACATCTTTATAAGGTCCCCGGGTGCATCAGTGGGGGAGCGCACAGGAGGACTCGGCTGCTCTAGCAGGCGGCAGAGGCTCATGGGAGAGGGAGTGCTGGGTGCAGCCTGTGGTGGCAGGTGCCCGCCTGTCCACCCGCCGGCCCACCCGGGGGTCTTCCTCTCTGCACTTTGGTTTTCTTTCCTGGCAAATGGGTGGAGCCGCCATCATCCTGAAGAACTCCGCGTGCACCCTCAGGCAGGTTGAAGGAGTATGGGAGAGCAGATTGGGACCTCAACTTCAAGGGTCACCCCTAGGTCCTGCTTGTCAAGGCCCTCGCTAAAGGCTTCCTGCAGGAGCCCAGAGTAGAAAGCGGGGCTCCTACGCCCTGGGTTGCAGGTGAAGTGGGAACAGGACTGGAGGCAAAGAGCAGTTTGAGCAGAAACAAAGTCTCTCTCTCTCACCCCCCGTCCCCCCTCCCCCGGCCCCTCACCTCCAAAGCCTGGGACGGCTCCACCTGCCCCAAGTCCTCCAACCCCGAGCCCTCCAGCTCCGAGCCCTCCAGCTCCCAGGCCTCCGGCTCCACCCAGGCCTGTGGAGACAGACAGCTGTGCGTTAGCTCCCCAGTCCCTCACTGGAGCCTCCAGGAGGGCTGGACGATAAAGGTGGGGCCTGAGTTCCCAGGGCTTTCCAGGGTCCACTGGGGCTAGGGGTGACGTTCCCAGGGGGCAGTGGGCAGATGAGGGAAGGTTCTTCATGCAGTGGTCTGGCCCGCCCGAGGCTGCAGGTGCCCCTCCCCCAGCGCTCACCATACTGGGCAGCTTTGGCAGCAGCTTTGGCAGCAGCAGCTGAGGCAGCAGGTCCAGCTCCTGGGAACAAAAGAGCCTCAGCGAGGGACTGTCCAGCCAGGTCCCCTCCCTGCCCAGCCTAGGGTTCAACTCACCTGCCACACCACCTGGCACACCTACTCCTCCAAGACCCCCTGCACCTGCTGCTCCTGGGGGAAGGAGAGACAGTTAGTGTCCTTCTGTCTGAAGGACGGGGCCTCCCTGACCCTGGGCCACTAGCAAGCAGACAGGGGACTGAAGGAAGGAGCACTGGACACCATGCTCCCACGCAAGGGGCCAGAGCCCCTGGCTCCATCCTGGCCAGCTCGGCAGGGGCAGCCCCCTGCGCCTTGGGCTGTCTGTGTCCCCTCCTTCCCTGGAGCCAGTGCTGGGGGCCAAAGGTGGCCCCAGCGGTGACCCAAAGCTGCTGCGGGGGAGGACTCGTGCTCACAGTCCCGTCTGCGTCCAGATTTCTCCACTTATATCTGTTGCCCCAGAGCCCCACTTCCCTAAGGAAGATGACGGGGGCATGAAAGGGCACATCAGCTGTGAGCTGAATTTGGCACTGTCATCCAGCTCAGAGCTGCTGGCAACAGCCACACATACAGCATAGTGTGTGTGATCTCTCAGTCCCCAGAGCACTGCAAAGGCGTCACTTGCTTATTATTCACGGTGACAGGAAAGGTGGGTGCCCTTAGCACCCCCACTGACAGATGCGCAAACTGAGGCATGGCTGAGTTTAAGCAACAGGCTCCTGGTTGGACATGGTCCCTGGGCCAGCGCCCTCTGTCGCTGTCTGATGGTGTCAGTGGCCCGCTGGCAGAGTAGCCAGTAAGGAGCGGAACAGCAGGGAACCCGCCGGCCAGGAACCCGCCGGCCAGGCGGTGGGGGCCGAGGAAGCTGGGATTTTCCGAGGTGGAAACTGGCCCTAGAGGACTGGCTGGTTTCCTGGTTGAGTCTTTGTGCCAGCTCCCATGAGGCCAGGAATGTGGGGGCCACAGACAGCATGAGTCTGACAAGGGGGGGCTGCCTGAGTGCAGAGGGGAGCAGGCAGGTCTGCCACGTCCTCAGGCTGGTGGCCTGCAGTCCCGTGGACAGGGAGGCCGGTGGGAGATGGAGCCCAGACAGGAGTCTGAGCTCTGCTGCCAGGGAGGCAGAAACCATCCAGCCTCCTCACAGCCAGCAGGCCAGCCCCCTGCTGGCCCTGGGATCCTTGAAACCATCAGGCCATGGAGGCTGTAGGGACCATGTCCTCTCTAAGGTGGCCCTCTGGGGGCTGAAAGTGCAAGAGTTTTGTTTTTTTTTTTGTCCTGGGACTGGCATTTAGGGCCAGGGGCCAGGTCTGCAAAAGCATCATTAGCGTGTCTTAGAAACTGCCTTTTTCCATCCTGCCCATCCCAGTCCTGTGCTACAACTCTGGGGAATGCCCCTGGCTGGCGTGGGGGTGAAGCGGGCAGCAGTGGACCTGACCACGGGAGGGGTGTACTCACCATATTTGGCTGCTTTAGCCGCAGCCGGGGATCCAGGTACTGGGAAAAAAAGAAAAAGGAAAAGCATAGGGGTGGCGTCAGCACCTGAGTTCTGTGCCTGAGGCTTCTGCCTCCTCCAGAGAGCCCTCTCTGACTTCTCTGGTTTTCATTGCTCCCCTCAAAGCCCTGAACCCATAGTTCCCTCGTCAGGAGCACCTCCCGCCTGGTCCGAGTCCCAGCATCTAACCATGCCGCTAGCAGTCTGGTATGGGATGCTTGAAAGCTGAACTGTGCTTCTTCCTTCTCTATCTCCCTGTATCCCCTCTAGGCCCAGGGTAGCCCTCCTGAGGCTAGACACAGACAGGTTCAGAACCCCCAGTTGAAGAACTGGAGTTCCTAGTGCCATCCCCCCTTACTATAGCACACTGTTAATGGGGAACCAAGCTGGCCCCCCCCCATCTCAGGGACCTCTTTCTCAGTCTGAAGCCTTGCCATCCTTCCACTGAGCGAGGAAACTGAGCCTGCAGCCTGGGGCCTCCTTATTTGGCTTGCTCCTCACCTGCTCCCCTAGCTGACTGTTTAGGAGCACCTTACGGGGACTTTACCCTGATTCCCTGTGTGAGGTTGCTGGGAGCAGGAGAACTCCCTTCTCTGAGCTCAGTTAGCATTTCTGCCCAGCCTTTAGATGCCTCCTTACCTGCTCCAACTCCAAATCCAGGAACCCCAGCACCAGCTCCAAATCCAGGAACCCCAGCACCAGCTCCGAATCCAGGCACACCGGCAGGAAGCCCAGCTGCAGCCCCTGGGGAAGGTGGACAGTGGGTGGCAGCAGCCCACCAAACTCAGTGTTCCCTCCCCAGATGCATTCAGCGGGTTCACTGTGGACACCACTTCCCTTCCCCGCCTAACAGTCGCTCTTCCCTCTTGGATGACCTCCTTTAAGTCTCCTAGCAACTGTCTGAGTTTCCCCACACACAGGTCACACGGGAGAGCAGGGTGTCCAGCCGGCTTGGGGCCCAGGATTCGAAACTTGGTCTACCGCAGATCAAATCTGTGCTCGCAACCCCTCTGTTGCCTTGGAGACCTAGTGAGGCTGCTGTGTGGGCCGGAGAGGCTGCACAGCCTGGGCCCAGCACAGGCTTGGGCACACTGGGGGGTCCTGGGCTCAGGGGAGAGAAGGCAGGCAGGCAGGGCACTCACGGGCTTTGGCGGCCAACTGGGCAGCAGTTTTGCCTCCGGCCGGAGCCCCAACTCCTGAAAGGAGAGAGAGGGGTTCAGGGATGATACCCATGGAAGAGCTAGAGGCCCCTCAGGTCCAGTGCTCATGTGGCTCACCAGCAATACCACCAACACCGGGAACCACGCCGGGAACGCCGCCGGGAACGCCTCCTGGAACGCCTCCCGGAACGCCTCCTGGAACGCCTCCCGGAACGCCACCTACCCCTGCAAGAGTGAGAAGACATGACCCTTGACTACGTCCTGGGCAAGGGGCACAGAAGCCAGTGGAAAGAGCAGTGGGCTGGGCCCAGGAGCCGTGGGTCTCATCCAGCTGGACAGATTGGGACAAGTTATGTGTGATCTGGGACAAGTTACTTTCCGGGGGCCACAGGGTCCTTCTCCCTAGAATGAGGCATGTGTGGGGTCAGGAGTTCTTTTTTTAAAAATAATATAATAGTTTATTTTTACATCATTTTGTGCCTTTTTCCATCTCAGTTGTAATCCCTGTGGGTTTCCCATCACTGAATCACCCGTGTGCCATCACCATAGTCCAGTGCACTCCCCCTCATCGTTTTTGACCCCATTCCCCAGGGACCAGGAGTTCTTAACTGTTGAAGGGAAAAGGACCCCTTGAGGCTTCTCAGGGATGGAGAAGTTATGGGACTCAGGTGATGGATTTGAAGCTCAGCTCATTTAGCTATGTGACGATGGGCAACTTAAGCTTTGGAACCTCGATTTTCACATCTGTGAAATGGGAATAATAATACCAACTTCACAATTTTGCTGTAAAGATTCCCTCAGCAAAAAAGGGTCATTTTTCATTTGCGAGGGTGAGGGTTGGCAGGTCTGAAGTTAAGGTTCTTCTGGTCTAGACAGTCCTAGACTTTCTTTTCTTTTTAAAGATTTATTTACTTATGCATTCAGAGCTGGGGTGCAGGCTGGAGGTGCGGGGGCAGTGAGAGGAGTCACCAGAGACAGAGTGGGGAGCAGAACAGACAGATCGACTAAGTACACTGCTGAGGGGAGCAGCAGGCGGGTCAGGAGAGGTCTGCCACACGGTGGGATCACCTCTGGGACTGGGGATCGAACTCTGCACTAAAGTGGTTGCAGCTCACTTGCAGAGCTGTGCCTTAACCTGTCGTACCACCAGGGAGGGCCCCAGTCCTAGATTTTCTGATTTAAGTGTTGCCACACGTAGGTCCTTAAAACTGAGGCATGTAGAACCCGCTGGAGAGGGCTGGCATACAACTGGGCTCTGAAGTGTTCCACTTTGCCAAGTTCAGGAGGTTGTGAGCCCAGAAGGAGGTGCACAGGGGGCAGGCTCCAGCTGGACTGGGGGGCACATGGGCTTTGCAGAGGGTAACTGGGTTCTGGAGGACACACAGTCCCTCTCTCACTTGCTTCCTAATCAGGCACTTGACCTGTACCCCCAAAAGTAACCAGTAGGATGAAAGCTGTGAGAAAGGCCCATGAGCGGCAGGGGACAGCCTCAGGAAGTTTACTTAAAGGGAGCTGAGTGCCACCCCCAGAGCCAGGGCTAGGAGACAGCCGGGTTCTAGGATGCAGGCCGGGAGTGGATTGCATGGGGCGGGGGTACGTACCATACTGGGCAGCTTTGGCAGCAGCTTTAGCAGCAGCAGCAGCAGCTGCTGGGGTCCCTGCTCCTGAGGAAGTGATGAGCAGAATTGGGGAGCAGTTCCCAGAACCTCCGCCCTCCCTGTGCCCCATTGGGGCACACCTCTAGGGGACTATTCTGTTCCCAGAGGTCCCTCCCAGAGCTGCCTGCTTGCTCTAGAGACAGGGCACCCACAGGCCCAGCCAGGTAAGTTCCCCTGGGACTCTAGGATTTCTGCCAGCAGTGGAGCAGAGCCCAGCGCCCTACCTGGTAGAGGCTCCGATCCTCACTCCCTCCCAACCTCCCTCTAAAAGACTCGTGAGCTTTCTTCTTAAGCCGTTTTAAATTTTAAAAAACCCTAAGAGAACCTGTATTCAAAACCATTGTAGGAAGCAACTCATTTCTTACAGAAACTCTTGCAAGGAGAATTTTCTCCTAGAAAGAATGCAGAAGAGAAATCTTCTGGTGGGAAAAACCAAACAAGGGCAGTTGCAACTAAACTGCTGTGTAACTCTTCATCTTTTCCCTTTGGTGTCTAATGGAGGAAAAAGCTCAGGGGAGCCAAGGGGTGACACAGGTTCTCCTGCGTGATTTGGAACCAGGGGGCACCTGTGGGTGAATGAGGTCCCCCAGCCCTGGCAGAGCAGAGCTCCACAATCTGGCAGGATGTTAGCTGCTGTCGGAACCTCCCCAGGTAGGCAGGGCACTTGCTTGGCTGACTCAGCAAACTGGGACCCCAAGAAGGGATGTTCCTCTAAACGAGGAGAAATTGCTTTCCTTGCTCCCCATCTCTGGGCTCTCTTGTCATCTTTAAAATGATGTACTCGAGTGGGGTCAACTCCAGGGCCCCTTCTCTGTCTCTGTGGGGGCCACCGCTCACCTGCCACACCTCCAACGCCTGGCACACCTGGTACGATGCCACCAGCACCTGGCACCAGTCCTCCTGCAGCACCTGGAGGGTGATGAGTAGGTGTGTAGCTCTGAAGCTCCAACCACCCTCCACTTAGGGAGCAGAGGGCAGAGGTGGGGTGGGGAACTGTGGCTGTATGCACCTCCCGTTCACTGGCGTGGGGTGGGAGCTATAATAGGGTGCCAGTAATAGTAACAGTGAGAAAATGAAAAGGCCGGAAAGGTCAGTGTGGCTCTGGAAGATGGTCAGGGACTCCCGACACTGGTTCAGGCCATCAGCCCTGGAGAGCCAAATGTGAGGTTGTTCTGCCCTTGGGCAGGAGAACAGCTCTGAGTTCAGAACGGGGACCCCAAGGGACTGCAGAGTCGGGGAGGGAGAGGCAGGAAGGCACAGCCCCGGGCTTGGGCTCAGGCAGGCAGGACACTTACCATACTTAGCTGCCTTAGCTGCTGCCTGGGCTGCTGTTTGAGGAAATGAGAAAGGAGACCCTTAGAGAACTCGGCCAGTCTCAGCCAGGCCGTGCAGCTGTTCGCCAGCCGCTCCGGGGATTCAGGCCCACTCTTCATGCCCCCCCACCCCGCTTCCAGGGCACAATGAATCTCCACCCACACTCCCCCACGCCCCCCGAAGTCCAAAGAAGTGAAGCCCTCATGCTTTCTCCTGGTTTTCCCAGATGAAACTAAGGCTCATGGGTAAGGGTAGTTCCAGGAATACCTCCTGCTCCGACTCCAGCACCAAAGCCGGGAAGGCCCCCAACACCAGCCCCAAAAGTGGGGACGCCGCCAACTCCTACTCCTCCTCTGGCCCCTGCAGAGGAAGAGGACCGTGAGGACCGTGGAAAAGGGCTCAGTGAGAGGGTCTGCGAGATGCTGGCTGCCTGGGGGAAAAGATACAACCTCCCCCACCAGGGGCCTTAAACCTGGTCAAAGAAGAATAGGAATCATGGAAGGCCTGGGGGCCCCACACCCTAGCCCCAGCCTCCTCCACAAAGCCTTTACCAATACTCCCATTCCTGTGCTCCCCAACCCCTTTCTTCTCTGAGCACACGGGTGAGGGGTCCTTTGGTGACTATGGACAGACTGAAGTTAGGCCTCATATCCCCAGCCAGGTTGGGGTTCCTCTGAGAACCCTGCCCAGGACAGATATGCCCAGGGGCACTGTCCACAGCAGGCATGCCATCCCTGGACTTCCCAGCATGCAGTCCCATAGCCTTGTGGAGGGCCATAATTGGGGACACAGCATCCTGGAGGCCAACAGCCCCAAATCCTGGCTGAGCCACTGACATGGTATGTCACTCCCTTGGGCCAGTCACTCCCATTCTCTAGGCTGTATAATGGGGGAGTAGAAGATGAGAGGGCCAGCCGATAAGTCCAGCACTCACCGTATTTAGCAGCTTTGGCAGCTGCCTTAGCAGCTGGTGACACAGCTCCTGTAGAGACCAAGGGGACATGCGTGCTCAGGAGAGATGAGGGTTATACACAGGCCTCTGCTTTGGTTCCATCGTTCCCCTAACGACTGTGGCCAATATAGTCACCCAGCCATTCACCTGCTGGTACCCATCTACCCCTGTCCTCTCTCATTCTCCCACCACTGACCTGTTGTGTCTGTGTTTGTCTGCCCACCCTTGGATCTTGATCTACCCACTCAGGCACTTTTCTCTCTGGCCACCCGTGCACCCGGCTAACCAGCCACTTCCCTACCCAACTGCCTACCTAACTATTCATCTCACCATCTATCCAACTACCCATTTGCATTTCCTGTTACCAGCTCATTTATTCATCTGTTCATCCAACCATGTGCTTATGCACCCACCTCCCCACCATTACCCAGCCACCCATCTCCCCACCTCCCCACCCGTCTGTCTGCAATTTACTGAGCTAAGGACCCTTTACTCAGCTAAGGATTAGGAACATGGAGATCAAAGAGTCACATTTCCTGACCCAAGGAACAGACAGGAGAAGATCTGGAGAAGATGCTGGCAGTAGCTAAGTAGGAGGTGGGATAGTCTCTCCAAGTGTATGGAGAGGACAAAGTTTTGACAATAGTGTCAGTGTTTCTCTTTACACACACACACACACACACACACACCAGCTCACCTGGAACCCCTGCACCTGGAACCCCAACACCTGGAACCCCAACACCTGGAAGTCCGGCACCTGGGACTCCAACCCCTGGGAATCCGGCACCTGGGACCCGGCCAAAGCCTGGCACCAAGCCTCCAGCAGCTCCTGTGGAAGGAAAGGATTGTTCTCCTAGCCTGGACCAAGTGGGGATACCAGGTCTCCAAACCCTTGGTTTTGGGGGAGAAGCGGGTCTCAAGTTGAGGATCCTAGGTGGGCTGTCATTGTCTCTGATGGGTCCAGCTGATTTAAGGGGTGGAAAGGAACTGAGAAACGCCCTGCGGAACTAAAGGGTTTGGGTCTATGGTGGGAAGAACACAATCTATTTCTAAAGTAACACCTGGGTGCCTAATGGCAGTTGATGCTACAGCCATGGGTCAGCTCTGGGGTCGATGGGAGTTCCTACTGCCCCCAGGGTCCCTCCTGTTGGGCCAATCAGCAGAGCACAATAGATATGGCCTCCAGGCCGAGCGCCCAGATTGGGCAAAGGCAGGAGGCAGAACAACGCGATTGGGGGTGGAAGTAGGAGGCTGCTGCAGATGAATTAGGGTGTCTAAGGCCCATGCAGAGGCCAGGGCAGCCACGAGGGTCTCTCCCAGCATGCGGTCGCGTGGTCCCATGGAGAGCCATAATTGGGGACACAGCATCCTGGAGGCCAACAGCCC
>NW_004567125.1:2011588-2063199 GCF_000260355.1 Condylura cristata | reverse complement strand
CTCGAAGTACTTACCATATTTTGCTGCTTTAGCTGCTGCTGCAGCCTGGGCACCAACTCCTGGGGGAGGGGGAGGGAAGAGATGCTGAAAACTGTGGCCCTGCTCCTCCAGGGCCCAGCACTCACTCCACTCCGGGAAAACCACTTGTGCTCAGCAGTGGGATGCCCGGGGTTTCACACAGCGGAGGCTGGAGAGCCACCCCAGCAGGCTCCCTCTCTGGTGCAGGCCGGGCTGGTCTGTTTCCAGAAAGACCCTGGCCCATCTCGGCCCCGGAGCTGGGTGATCAGGGCTTTTTTTCCTGGCAGTGGGGTGACGTTCTCCTTACCTGTGCCTGTCGGGTACCCGGCCTTGCCCCCAGCACCAGCTGCTCCTCCAGGCCCATAGCCTGTGAAACAGAGAGGCTGAGGCCCCTGCCCCTCGGGGGTCGGGCTGCCCTGAACCTCTATCCTGTCAGCCCAGCCAGAGTTAAAACAAGCCTAAACGTATGTGTGAAATAATTATTCCTGGTTTACACGGAAGACACAGAGGCTCAGAGAAGAAACTTGTTTCCCAAGGCCCAGAGATGAGTGGGAGGGTCAGGATTGAGAACTGGACTGTCCAAGTTCCTTGTTCCTGCTCAGGGGATTCCCATCCCAAGACCCTCCCTCTCCCCAGCTCAGAACTCTCCGAGCCCAGGCTGGAGCCACAGCTCCCTTGTCAGGACCCTATGGCTGGAAAGAGCCACCAGCCCACACTTTAGGAGGGTGCTACTCACCATAGGGCAGTTTTCCAGTGCTGTAGGGCAGTCCATAGCCACCTGAGGAGAAGGGGGCGGGCTCAGGGGCTCCCCAAGGCAGCCTCGGGCCTTGTTGAGTGCCTACAGGCTAGGTGGCTGGCCTCCCACCACAGGCCCTAGCGCCTGGCACTCTCCGTCTGTCCCCATGCTGAGGGTCGTGAGCAGAGGCTCCCTGCCTCAGAGCCCCCTGGGAAGCCCATTGCCCCTCGTCCAGCGGATCTTCTAGGGTCCTTACTCTCCATCCTCGACTGGAAGCAGCTCATCGGAGCTGGTGGTGAGGGAGCTGATGCCTGAGGGGGCTTGCCAAGAAGAGTATTTCCTACCACCAGCACCAATGGCTTCTCTACAGGGGTGTCTGGGTGCGCACATGCATGTGGACCAGATGTAGGCTTCAACACCCAGCTGCCCCCAGCTGCCCCTCAGAGACACGGGAGGCCAAGCAAGTCTCCCCCGCCCCTCAAGTTGATTTCTCAACACCGATGGGAGACTTACCTGGCAACTTGGGGGCTTTGATGGGATACCCCAGAGGGACTCCAGGCTGCTGACCCCCAAAGGGCCCAACTCCTGTGGGAACAAGAAGGGCAAACTCAGGTCCCAGCAACTTGGATGAGCCACGTCTGCTCGGCCCACAGCCCTGCTTCCCACTCTGCACAGACAGAAGGAGCCCACACTGCGTCCTGCTAAAGGGTGCTCCTACCCCTGGGGAGCTGAGTACTCCCCAGGACCGGCTCTGGAACAAGGTGTAGGATTCTCCTTCTTCCAGGGTTCGGGCCACAGGGCCGGCAGCCTTGGCTGCATTTGGCATAAATGTGTGGGTTTTGGGACTGCTATGTGGTCAGAAGGCCTGTGACTAATGCTGTCGTGTGCAGAGGCCAGCCAAAGCTTGGAGGCATGAGGGAAATTGGACAGGCCCACCCCTCTAGGGCAAGGCTGCCCCCGGCTGGCCTACCCACTAGCGTGCCCGTGCAGCTAAAGGCTCACCTGGGATTCCACCGAAAGGTCCACCTGCACCTGCAATGACAAGATGCTGTCATGGAGCCCTGTCACCATGGTGCTGGACAGAGAGGCACTGCTGGCTGGCCCCAGGCAGCACCAAGGGGCAGGAGGCAACAGCTAGTTCTGCCCAGATCTCACTGCCCACACTGCCCTCACTCTCGGTGAGGACCCAGGAAGGTGTGCTGCCTGTCTCGGTCACCTGTACCGACAGCATAAGCAGTGCCCGCCTGGAGGGCCCTGAACCCAGGTACCCCCACCCGCCATTACTCCAGGCCAGAGGTCCTGAGGGTGTGTGGAGATCCTGACCATGCCCCCCTGGTCCAGCTGATTGCATACCTGGGCCCTTGGGCTTGACTCCTATTCCAGTAGGAACTCCAGGGAGCACCCCCACGCCTGGGAACCGAGCTCCTGAGGAGGTGTGGAGTTAGGCAATGAGGGCAAGGTCCAGCTCAGCACCCATGCCCCCTCAGGTCACACAACTGACTTTCTGTGCAGTCAGTCAGAGCCCCAGCTCATGGGGTGACTTTCCTTCCTTGTCTGACCCAAGGCTAGATGACTGAGTTTTAACCCCATTTCCAGCCACATGAACTGATGCCTCAGCTGGCTGCTCTGAGTTGGAGTCAATTTCAAGCCGTCCTACACACCTTTACTAGAGAAGGTGGACGTGAACCAGCTGGTGTGAGGGGGAAGCCTATGCCCTTTGGGGACTCTCTCATGAAGTTCACTCACAATCTAACCTGAACTGCCATCTGCTGGGGCCCCAACACCCCATCTGCCAGCATCCGGGGCTCCCACCTCCCCTGTTTCCCTGTGACTGGGCCAGGAGGGGCCGAGAGCCTGAATCTGGGCTTTTGGGGGAATTCAGAAGATCACATGTTAGGTGGGGTGGCCAGGCCCTGGCAGGGAGAGGAGGTGAGAGCACTGAGGGTCCCCCACAGGGCGGATATGCTGGGCGGGGCCCTGGTGACTCATGGCTTTTGGGAAACAGATGGTCACACTGGAAACTTGGTGAGTCCTCTGGGACCCCCCCCTCTGTCTGTGACGGTGATCTGGGTTTGGGCGGGATGGTGGGGGCTGGCTGCCCTTTGTGGAAAGACCCACAGGGTCCTAAGTCCTGAGTTTTGGAGTTTAGGGAAACAGGGCCGGTCAGGATCCACACTCTACTGCCTTCTGCTTTGGGGGGAGGTAAGGTCCTCCAGGGAGGCCAACAGGGGCTGCTTCCCTTGCCATAGGGTCCCCTTCTTGCACTCACCTGTTCCGGGAAGAACTCCACCTGGGTATGCACCTGGCAGCCCCACACCTGTGCCCAGAAAAAGGAGGAGCAGTGAGCAGCAAATCTGGCCTCCAGGAACCCCTCCCTGGCTCTTCCAGGGTAGGCAGCTCTGGGGCTCCCGAGCCAGACTCGCGGAGGCCCTGCGGGGGCGGCTGGGGACATGTGGCCGGTGGCCGAAGCCGTCTTCCCACGAGTTTCGGAAGTCATCTGCCTCCCCTTCTGTGCGTGGATTTATCTTGTCTCCTGGCGCCTGTTTAAATGGCCGGCCCAGCCCACCTCTGGCCAACAGCTTCCAGATGTTCCCTCCCTGCTGTGTGGACTCAGGCAGCCTTTTGTTCAACCTGAAGTCACTTCCTAAAGGGCTTGGTGCAGAGGAACTTGCACCAGATGGAGAGTCAGTACCCCGGGCCACCCTAGCTCTGGGGCTGCCTGAGCTTCTCTGCATCGTTCCACTCTGAGCCATCATGGCACCTGGCAGGTCTCTGAGGTCTCTTTCGCCTCCAAGGTCCCAGAAGAGGGACTCAGAAGGGAGACTGGGCCACCTGTGCCCTGTTTTGGACAGGGGCATGCTCTGGACCTGGCTAATCACCCCTCCACACCCCCCCCCAACTGTCCCTCACCACCATCCCTGCTCTGCAACAACTAGGGTGCTCCCTTCCTGCCCAGTGTGGAGGTGGGGGGCCCTGGCCCTCCCAGATTTCTGCCCTCCAGCCCCGGGGTCTGCACACTAACCAGGGACTTTCCCAGGCTTCGCCCCGACTCCGACTCCTGCTCCGGGCTGAGGCACCACAGCACCTGGCATGGAAGGGGATGCATCAGAGTGGGTTGCACCAGGACCTGCGGCCTTCATCTGAGCAACTCAGGCCTGGCCAACACACCTGTAGACACTCCTAAGCCACCAACACCACCAATGCCAGGGACACCTCCGACGCCTCCGACACCAGCGACACCCCCCACGCCGCCAACACCACCGAGTCCAGCACCTGCAGAACCGGGAAGAGTGGAGAGCGAGGGTCACACTAACAGCAGAGGGAGGCGAGCAGCCTGGACTGCATGCTGCAGGCCTGGCACTGCAGGGTAGCCCTGCCACCCTCCGAGACTTGGGTACAGCTCATTGCCTCCCCGAGTTGTAGTAGATTGGCGATGAGGCTCCCACCCGCCCACCTCCCAGCGAAGGTTCTCAGCAAAGTGGAGAGCCCATCGAGGCCAGAAGTCTTGTCCCAGAGCCTTACACTCACCAGCCTTAGCAGCTTTGTAGGCTGCAGCAGCACCAGCAGCACCTCCGGGGACCACCCCCCCTGGGAAGGCGGCTCCAGGTGCCACTCCTCCTGGGAAGGCGGCTCCAGGTGCCACTCCCCCTGGGAAGGCGCCTCCAGGAAAGGCTCCCAGCCCTGCAGAGAGGAGTCCAGGGTGAAGTCCCAAGCCCCAGGCCACCTGGCCCTGCCCCACCTGGGAGGCCCAGCTCAGGCTCTTGTGCCTTTGCAGGACTTCCAGGCCAAGTGGCCACTGCCACTCCCAGGCCGGTGGTGAGGGTTGGAGAGCAGTTTGCACTTGACTGTACCCTTTCATCTGACAAAACTGCACGGTCTTTCAGGGTCCAACTTCTGACCTACCCCCTTCAGAGAGCCTTCCTGAAACCCCACTGAGCTGAGACACACCTCTAGGGTCTTTCAGCCCACGGGCTTCCTCCATTCTGTCCTTACTACTGCGTTAGAATATACCCAGAGCCCAGCTGTGGCTGCTTTGTGCCCTGGGCAGCTGTTTGGCCAGATGATCTCAGCATTCATGCCAGCGTCCAGCACAAGCCTGGCCCAGCCCCATGGACCCTGACCACCTTTCAGACTGGCCAGGTGCTCTGACTCTGGCACCCCGAGGATACCTTGCCTGCGTGTCAACACTAACCTGCCCCAGGGCCTCCGCCTGCGAGCGCTCCAGCACCTGCAGGGAGAAGCAGGCAGGTGAGGGGAGGCTGGAGTGAGGGTGTCATTCCTGGACCCGTGAAGAGGGGCAGGAAACTGACAGTCTGTGGTCAGTATGCAGCCACTCAGGCCCCTAAGCTGGGCCCAGGCCTTTGGTACTTGGGAGTCAAGCCTGATTCAAAGCAGTCTCCTTAAGGCCCAGCTCTGCGGGCCATGCACATGTTATTGCATGGACTCTCCGTCACGTACCTAGGCCAGGCCTTAGTGTCCTAGAAGGTGACCCAGCAGAAACTTCTATAAGGGCTGGAGCTGAGAAAGTCTGCCAGCAAGGCCTTACCCAGGCCAAGGCTTTCCTGCCATCACCATTCGTACCAGTACTCCAGACCCTCCTTTCTTGTTCAGGTGCTTGGATCAAGCCACACCTCCGCTCCTGTATCTGAAGCCTCTGTCTCCCACCATTTATCTTTTTGTCCATCCAGGCTGCCCTGCCATCCAAGAGTCTCCTCACTTGCAGATGGATGCTAAAATGTTTATGAGAAGCCAAATGGGTCCCTCTGGCTCTCTCCTTCCCACATCTGGGCCCAATTGCTCCATCTCCCCCTCCAGGGGACATTCCATGGCCTTGGCCAGGACTGATGGGCAATCAAGTTGGAGTTCACAATCGTGCCGGATTTGTTTCCAATTATGTGAGATTCTCTTCTGCAAGTGCCAGTCCTGACTGCCAGGGCCCCAAGGCCAAGGGGACCTCCCTGGGGATAGAGCCCAGACACGAGGACTGCTGAGCCCCAGAGGGTCTCCCTGGCTTTCACTGCGTGTGTTCTCTCCCCTTCCCCCTCCCTTCCTCAATTTCCTACTTGTGTGAGCTAACTCCTCTAAGTCCAGGGGTAACTCAGTCAGCACCCCTACAAGATGGGTCTCTAAGTCTGGGCAGGCGTGGTGACGCCAGTTCACTTCCCAGCACAGGCCCTGCCCTTCCCCAGTTCCATCAGGAGCTTCTCTTGAGCCAGGCCTGCTTCCTGAGCTCCACGAGGGCAGGAGACATGTTCAGACCTTTCCTGACCACAGGAGGACTGGCCCTAAAAGGCCTCCTGCCCTTTTCCCAGGTTCCCTTGTGGGCTGAGCCGCTCCTTCTCCTCTTCCCTTCCTTCCTGTGGACTCACCTGGTGCAAATGCCCCGAGTCCAGCCCCTGGAAAGGAGGAAAGAGGCATGAGGGGTGGGCAATCCCATAGCTGGGAGCCCAGGGGCCTGGCCAGCCCAAGCTTCTCCCTTCTGACGTCAGACTTCTCCCTTCTGACTCAAATCCTGCTGCACACTTACTTCCAGTGCACAAGCAAGTCTCTGTGACTCAGCTTTCCCAATACCCAATGGTCATTATGCCCTGACCGTCCGGGGCCCAGTGAGCTTGCGAACAGAAAGCACTGAGCGCAACCTGCCAGGGTGCCCAGTAGGTGACCCTTCCTGTGTCTCAGGTGGGTGGTTGGCCTCCAGCTGGTGCTCAGGATGTGGGTGGTACCGGCTCCCAGCTGCCTGGTCTCCTGCCGAGAGCCAAGGCAGGAGACCAACCCCCTCAGGCCCCCACAGAACAGCTGCCAGGCCACCCACCGTCTACTCACCAAGGGATTAATTGGCCAAGGGATTAATTGTTCCCAAGTCCGACACATGCTGCCTGCACTCCCGTCCACCCCGCCGGGGGCAGGCCCAGACTGCCACACACCAGGAAGTGTGGCTGTGGGGTCCTGCCCCAGCCTTCCCAAGCCTGAGTCCCCAGGCCAAAAGATGACCTGGGCGTAGGGGCCGTGGAATCCAGACCCTTTTCATCAGATACCTTAAATCCTTCTGCTTCACTCCTTTACCTGAGGCTGGAATTTCTTTTGGACAGCTAAACTGGCTCTTTCCTCAATGCAAGTCTCACTATAGAGGCTGTCATTTATGGGACTCTGGAGGCAGTTTTCTCCATCTTCCCTCACTGTTCAGTCACAGCTTGGCAGGGGAGCTGCCAGTGGGACCAACCGAGGCCCGTCTAGCTTTAGGGTAAGCACAGTCCAACTCCCGCTTTGCTGATCTAGCCTGCTCTGTATTCTCTCCATCAACAAAGATCCTGTTAAGATGGCTCAGCTCTCAGGAAGACAGGATGGGGCTTCTGCAGGAGGAAACGTGAACCCTAAGGGATCCTGCCTTGCAAGCCCCCACCCCCACCCACAGTACCCAGGAAAGCCCTGGTCCAGTCTGCCTGCCTCCCGCCCCCCCACCCCCACCCCTCCCCAGCACGCTGGCTCTCTATTGCCTGACCCCAGCCCTGGAGTTTCACAACCAGGGAAATCTTGGTCTTGTAGATTCATTTGCACTTGGATCATCGAACTTTGTGATTTCGTAAGAGCTGTTGGACATACAAACTGTGTTCTGGAGCCTTGGGTTTCGGCGCTGGGAGACACAGAGGGGGAGAGCCAAGGCCACATGTGGAGCCTCTCATGATGGAGACATAAATCTGCAGAGACGCTGTTCCCTCCACCTGCTCCTCACCCACAAGTGCTTCCTGAAGCGCCCTCCCTCCCTCCCTCTTTCTTGGGGATTATTCCTTGGGCTGATGGTGGACCCCAGGAGCAAGGCCAGGCAGATCTAGCCACATCTTCTTACTGGAAAACTCCATGGTCTGGACACAGCTGGAGGGGAACTGGGATTAGGATGGGAGTTCCTCTGGGGCCAGCATCAGGGTTCAGCCTGGGGTAAAGCTCAGGGCTTGGTCTGGGCTCAGATCGTCACCAAGGTCAGGTCTGTCTAGGCTCTTTGCCTGGGTTAGAGAGGGCTTGGTCTGGGTCAGAGGATGCCCCAGGAGGAGTCTGGGCCCTACCATTTGTGTCTGAGCTCCAGAGTGATATCTATAGGCCTGGCTGCCCCAGGAATACCAGCCCAAAGCCCCAGCAGCAGGGCTGTTTCTGAAACTGCAGAAGAGAGGTGCTGGGCTGCTGGGCACATGGGCATGGCCGCATTGGTGCCATACAACAACAGCTGCCTCCGGCCTCTGTCCCTGGAGCCCAGGGGCATGGTTCCAGCTTGTTCACACCTCTCTTCCTTCTCCTGGCCTTTGGATGCCTTGCTGGGCACTCCGCTCTGTTTCCCACCCCCACCCTTTCCTGGAGCTCTGAGGCTCTGAGCTTACCTGGTTTGGGTGGTTTGCCTCCAGGTCCCAACGCTGTAGAGGGAAGAGAAGGCAGTGAACAGTGGTTCTGGTTGCAGTTTTATTTATCCCCCAGGCCAGAGTGAAGGCATTAGGGAATTCTGCGCCAGCCCCACCCCCCGCCCCCCTGCCCAAGTCCTAAAAGGGCTATCGGGGAGGTCCCGTCTCTGGACAGGGAGCCCATGGGAACCTAGTGTTTAGTCACAGGGGTGGAGAGCCTGGCTCTGCTTTGACTTGTGGGTTACACACTTTGAGACTCAGTTTCTCAGCTTCCAAAGGGGACAGTGACATCGGCTCAGCCCATCAGGGATGTGGTGGGCTCAGAGGGCATATGAAAGAAGGCAAGGCTGCAGGGAGAGAGCCCAGGGGGAAGGCTGGGGGCCATGGATTCCAGTTCTCAGACAAATCTCCCCAGTGGATGCTTGGTCTGTGAAACAGGGGCCCTTGCTGCGTGGGCCTTCTGGGGTTCTGAGATCTGAGGATCTCGATGGGCTAGAGTTTCACCAGCTGCTGTCAGTGAGGAACCAGGTTTGGTTTCTGAGCTTACCTCCTGCTCCCAGGCCTCCGACGCCAGCCCCTGTGTTGAAAGAGAGAGAGAGGCTGTTAGTGCTGCTCACGGAAACCACCCCAATCCAAGGTCACGTTTAACGCTCCCAAGCTAAGTGATCTCTGTGAGCCTCAGTTTCCTCCTTGGGCCAACAGCCCCCGCAGCGTGGGCCTGGGGCCCCAGGAGTCACCTTCCTACCGACATCAGTTCTGAACACTTACGTAAAAGCTCCTTGAGTATTGAAAAGATTACTTTAAAATTTTCAATTGACTCTAAAGGTGGGTTTCTGGCTTTTCATTTCTGCAAGCGTCACTCCTACAAGCCTTGCTGCTGGTGGCTTTTTTTCTCTTTTCTGCCAATTATTTCCTTTGAGTGGATTCCCAAGAGTGGGGCTAACGTTTTGAGGACTAGGACTGGCAGGAGTGTGAAGGGCTCCATTTCTACAGCCTCACCCACTCCGCAATAGCCGTCAGAAAGTGAGCTCCTGACAGCTGTCATGCTGACTGCTTTTCAAAGTAGGAGGGGGGCCCTCCCTGGTGGTGCAATGGGTTAGGACACAGCACTGCAAGCCAGCTGCAGCCGCTTCAGTGTGGGTTCGATCCCAGGCCTCAGAGGTGACCCACATGGAGCCCTGCAGACCTCTCCTGTTTCGCCCGCTGCTCCCCTCAGCAGTGTACTTCATGGATCTGCCTGTTCTGCAACCCGCTCTGTCTTTGGCGAATTTTCCACCACCCCTGCATCTCTGGCCTGTACCCCAGTTCTGTATGCATAAATAAATCAAAGTAGGAGGGACTTGTGGCTCCTACTTGCCAACTCTCTTTCATTCTACAATGTCAAATGTGCTTTTCTTCCGAAGTCATCATGATCGGTTTCACTCGGGCCTGGGGTACATTACCTGGGTAAAAGACTCCACCAGGAACCCCACCAGGAATGGCCCCTGGGACCCCTGGAAGGAAGCAGACAGAGTCCTCCGTTAGCCAGAACTAAAACTGTCAGGTCAGGATGTTAGCACATGGCTATAAAGCAATTTATGTTTATAAAGTATTTCTCATTCATGCTTCTGGAAATGATCCTGTGAGGCTGGAAGGGCAGGAATGAACATCTTCATTTCAACAGTGGTGAGCTCAGGCTCAGAGCGCTTAAGGAGTGCGCCTGGGGCCACACAGCTGGGGAGGGATGGAATCTGGCCTCCAGCCAGCCACTCTGAGTGTGACAGTACTCAACTGCCTCACCTGCTCTGGCTGCCCCTTGGAGAGGGCCCAGCATGGCCTCGCTGGGTCTGAGCCTGTTTCTCTCCGGCTCCGGGAGGGCAAGGGCAGCTGAGGGAGGGCGGGCAGGGCCGCCACAGTGACCGCTGCCAGCAGAGAAATGGGCCATTCTCACACTGATAGGATGGCGTGAAGTCAGCGTCCCAGTCGCTGGGCAGTGGGGGCTGGGTGAAGTTTCTGGCTGCTTGACACAGGCTGTCTCAGGAGGCGCCGGGCCCTCCGAAGGAGGGGGAGGGGGCAACATGAATGAGCAGGGAGAATAGTTTCCTAAGGAAAAGCTAATTCATGGCCCAGGCCACGGGCCGCCGGCCCAGCCAAGAACACGAGCTCAGCCCCCACAGACAAGTGACGTGCTCGCTGAGGACGCTGTGATGCCAGGCTGCAGACCCAGCCTGTGCATCATCGTCAGGACAGCAGACGGTCCTGGTGAGGACCTGGCCCTGGCCCCACCACCACAGGAGGGCCATGACCTTGACCTGAGTCCTGAGCCCCAGCACCACCCTGCTGAAAGGAGCACGGGCAGGGTTGGGGGACAGTGGCAAGCAGCTCTGTAGTGTGTCCAGAGTCCTCGTGGCCAGACGTCTGGCCTCCATGGCCTGCGACACTGCCCAGCTGGGCCCGGCCCCATCAGCCCCAGCTGCAGCCCAGCGGGGTAGGAGATGCCAAGTTGTCATGGCCATCCTGTGCCAAAGCCCTGGCGCCACCCCTCCTGCCCCCCCTCCGGCCTCAGGCCTGCGGCTGCCCAGGAACTACAGTGCAGGCCTGGAGTGTGCAAGCAATCTGGTCAGACTTGGGCCTCGAAGCCGTGGCCCCAGGAGGCTGGGCCTGCTGGGAAAGAACGCTCTGGCCCTGTCATCGCCTGCCAAGCGCACACATGGCCTGCCTCGGGGCTTTGATGCCTTCGCTCCCTGGCTCCGGCCTCCAGCGCGGAGCACGTCTAGTCTGTGCCTTCCCCTGCTGTGCTCCAGGCTTTGTCTGCCCCAAGCTCGCCTTCTGGCCTTTGCTGCGCTCTCCTCACTTCTCTGCTCTGACTCCAGAGCAGTGAGCTTGGTGGTGGAACAACAAGGGATCTGGACAACCCCATCTGATCTCTACCCTGGCTGGGCCACTTCCTACCATCTGGGTGACCTTGGGCAACTCACTTAATCCCGCTGAATGTCAGTTTCATCTTTAGCAAGGTGGGGCTGCTAACTGCTGCCTCTCAGGTTTTTTTTTTTTTACAAGTTATGGTGTAAGACACGTTACCCTCTGGGCCTGGCACACAGTCATTGCTCAAAAAAAAAAAAAAAATGTGGTGACCCTTTGCTTGTACTGCACAACACGGGGCCTGAGCCCACGTATCTGGTAGTACTGAGTGAATGGGTGCTAGGTGCGGGTACCTCAGGATGTGCCTGTGGGTCGGGGTCCCACCTTTCCCATACCCAGTGACCCCACGCCTCTCTCTGCTTGACCAGATGTAGCCCCCCTGCCTGGCTGAACCCCCACGTCCTTGGTCACACACTGCTGTCTCATACCCTTGTTCCTTCTCTGCCTTCCTCTCTCCTGAGGCAGGTCCTGTCTCCCCACCTTCACCTTCCCCCCACTTCCCACTTCCATGATTCAGATCCCAAAGGTAGTCGTCAAACCCCATGCCTGAACCAAGACAGTCTGAGGAGCTAGGGAATTGACCCCCATCTTGCACTGAGGAAATGGGTGGTGTAACAGATCCTGCATTGCTGGCCTCTCTTCAAGTGCGAGAGAGGGGAGAAGAAAATCAAGCAGTCAGTCAAGGGCTTTTGAAAAAGATAGGGGTCGCCTCCGGGGCCCCAGCAGGACCTCTTCCTTCCCACCTCCACTCCTTGGCAGGAGTCGTTTATCCTGCCAGGAACGCCCTCACCTCATCCCAAGTCTACCCTTCCACCCAGGCTGAGCCTGAGCACGTTTTCCCTCCTGCCTTCCCGAGCTTGCGCTGCTCAGCTGGCCCCAAGCAGTTGGCCTGCAGCACACTTGTCTTGTTTTATGTGGGTTTGGCTCATTTCACTGGCGAGCCTAGGGTGGGACTTGTCTCTTGCATCTTAGAATTATGATCCTAGAGTCTGTGATCATAGCAGCCTTCTGGCTGAGGCTGAAACATCCTCTGCAAACTACTCCGTTGTGCTCCTGCTCGCACGCCTCCAGGGACAGGAAAGTCAGGGCCACACGGATGCTACCAGCTACCTGAGGTGAGGGCTCCCTCCTGCTGACATGCAAGCTGCCCCTCTGTCTTGCCAATTCTGCCTTCCAGAGCCCCATAGACAGTGGCACAGCCCCTCCAACATTGACTTTTCAAGGCCTAACTCAAATGTCACTTCTGCAGTGAAGCCTTCCCGGATTTCTTGGGGTTCATGCCTGTTTGCTTCTCCATCACTGCACCTCTGCTTACAGGCTGCCCTTCCCCCCTAAACAAAATATGGGGTGAGTAGAAGAGGGAAAATTCAAGCTATAAATGTGCACTGGTAACATGGGACCAACTGACACAGCAGATTCTGAATAACAGAATAGATTGTTCTAAAAATGCACATTTCTACAGTTCTCCTATTTCATGCCTTTTTTTTTTTTTTCAGTTGTTATATTGTTGGAGCTTCCCTCTGTCCTAGGAGATAAGCTGGGAAGGGATATTTCTGCCCTTTTTATAGCCTGGGAAGCCAAGAGCCCGTGAAGGGAAGCTCTGGGACCTACCGTTGACCCTGGTCAGGCGCAGGGCCTTTTGCCTGGGCCCCAGCGTCCAGGATCAGAGATCTGGGAGAAGGCTATTTGGAGTAAGCAGCGGGCCAGCAGGGCTTGGCAGGGGGCTTTGCCAAGCCTAAGTCCAGGGGGTAGGCTTGGGGAGCAGATAAGACCTCATGAAGCTGTTTGTTGTTTGCATGGAAAAAGCTGCCAAGGCTTTTTCAAAAACAATCTGTCCTCCAGAGGGTGACTGTCCCCTCCCTCCTCTGGGCAAGGCTGCCCTCCTGCCTCCGCTCCAGCAGACACAGAGAGCAGGATCACTCCCACCCGAGGCTCCCCAGAGTCACCTGGGCAGCTTTATGAAACTTCTAGGTCTGGGCCACAGACCCAGCAAAGCCGGAATTCTCGGACCCTGCCTGGGAGTTGTTGAGTTTCTGGGGTAAGTCTAATACGCAGCCAGGGTTGAAAACCTCTGTTCCAAACCATCTTCAATTCCAAAATCAGGGGGAAAAACAATGGCTGATATTTCTGGGGGGAAAGAATTAATAGAGGGAGACCTGATTTAACATTTTTCTCTTTCCTTTTCAATGGCATGGGGACTGGGGGCAGCTGGTCCTCAAAGTCACTCTGACCCACCCTAAGCAGGTCGAGACGACCCTGTCATCGCAGTCTTTCCAGGCAGCCCCTTTCTCCCCTCCACTGACTGCATGCTCCTTTGGAGCCAAGGAACTTGTGGGGTGCTACCTGTTGGGGTGGGGGAGACTGAATTTCCCAGGGCAGCCAGACGCGTGGCTGTGTGTGAGAGAGAGAGAGTAAGCATGTGAAAGTGTGAGAATGAGTATGTGTGGTGTGCATGTGGCTCCTCCTACTTCCCAGCTTCTAGATTTTGCCCCAGAACACCTCATCAATTCACACAGCCCTTATTTGGATCCAGTTCCTCTGGCGACTTGGGACAGAGCTGAGATTTATGTTTGCAAAGGAAGAACGAGGTCAGCAGAACATTTACTGGTGTCACTAAGGACACAAAGAGAGGGCAGATTCTATTCTAGGGAGTCTGTCCCCCAAAGAACCCAACCCAGGCCTCCCCCTCTCCAAATGTTCCTGTACCTGCACCCCACTCCCTCACCCTCTGGCCTAGGCCAGACAACAGGTTAATACTAATCCTGGGGGGCTGCCTTGGCCTGTGTGAGCCTCAGTTCCCCCACCTGCAGAGTGAAGATGGTCATTCCCAGCTGTAAGGGTTCTCGCGTGCTCTAGGTGCAAGCCCCTGCTGGAAGGCAGGTGTTCAACAGTCACACCTAGAGCAGGTTCAGCAGCGTCCTGAGCTGCAGGTCCCTGGAGCTGCAGGTCTCCCGAGCTTGTCTCGCTCCCCTCCTGGGCCCCACCTGAAGGTGTGCACGTCCCTGGCCCGACCAGAAGCTGCCCTGTGCAGGAAGCCCTGCTCCCAGAGGTCCTGCCAGCCGGCAATCTCACGGAAACAGCTGCTGCTCCTGCCCAGCCTCCTACTCCAGCCCTGCGCCTGGCCCCGCTCCACCCTGTGCCCCCAGGCCCCCACTGATGTCTGGTTCTCATGACCAGAGGACTCCCACAGAAACCAGACCCCACCCAGCTCGCCCTACCAAATGGCGCCTGAGCCTGCAACTCTCTTCTCACGGCCACTGAGCCCCTAGGGAGCCACTCCCAGCCACACCCCAGCCCCAGGTGTATGACTGCCCCAAAGGGGTACCTTTGCCGTCTGAGGTAGGGCACACACCAGGAGGTCCAGGACTGACCTGAGGTCTGCTACAGCTCCTGCCACTGTCACACTCCCGCTGCCCAGAGGTGGACATGTCCCCCTACCCCAGCTTCCCAGGTTCCATACCACACCCCTCACACACTTGGGCATGCAAGCACACACAGTCCCACGCACAGTGACAGTCCACACGCAGTGACACACCTGGCCACCAGAGCTCCCATGTGTCTCAGCCTGTTGAGGGTGGCACATGCTGACAGGCACTTTCACTGACCCCACTGTACACACCCACACACACAAACACACACCTGTCCAGGACAGTCTGTGAACACATTCACCTCCTCCCAGGAACCTGCTCCACTGTCTGGCCGTCTATTTGGGCAGATACACACATGCGCACCTGTGGAAGGGCACACAACACACTTGTTCAGTCTCTCACACACGCACACAGTGCTTGGAAATCCCGGCCCTCCTCACCAGAGACAGATCCCAGTGGCAGTTTTCCAACCCACAACCCCATAATCAACCCTAGCCTTCCTCAGAGGGGCTCATGGCTTCCCAGGGGACAAGGAACCTGCCGAGCTCACACAGCTTGGAGGCTCAGCTGGCCAGGTCCCTTGTCCCCAGGGCACACATGCTCACCTGGCTGGGGCCACAGCTGTGCAAACTGCTGTCGCCATAGGACCCGAGGGGGCCCACTGACCCTCCCCTCCATGCTCCCAGTCCCCTTGCCGGGAGAGCAGCCGGGACAGAGCAGTGGGGATCTCGGCCCGCTCAGGACAGCAGAACCTGGACAGTGGGTCGGGACCACTGCAGCCTGTGTGACAGGTTCCTCGGCTGCCTGGGCTACCTCTGGGAGGGGGAGTTCACGGGTCCAGTGGCTGAGGGGCTCCTGCCTAGGACCCCTGAAGACTCAAGACGGAGGCTGCCCTCTCCTCCGTCAGTCCAAGCACCTGGCAGGGAGGCCCAAGGCCGCGGGCCGGGCCGGCTGGGAACAGGGCGAGGCCTACCTCCAGCTTGCGAGAGGCGCACAATGGACAGCAGGAGCAGGAGGACTCCAGGGCGCAGGGCTGCAGCTGTCAGACCCGCCATCTCGGGGAGAAATGCCCTAGCCCGCTCTCCGCGCCTCGTTTTATCCCCAAAGCGTAATTGCTGCCTGGTCGGCTGAGGGAAGGAGGGAGGGAGAGAGGGCGGGCTGGAGGGCGGGAGGAGGGGGAGGCCTGGGGGAGGGGGCCGCAGGGAGGGGGGCAATTACGAAAGGCCCGGCTCACAAGCCTCCCGGGCTGGGGCTGACTGGACTGTGGACTTTTTTCCTTAAAACACACACGTTCGTGCGCGCGCGCGCACACACACACACACACACACACACACACAGTTTCCCCCATCTCTCTGCTTCCCTCTGTGGCTGTTCTCTCACTGCTGGCCCTGTTCCCGCCAGAAAGTGCGAGGGGGCCTCTGCCAGGACAGCCCTCGGGAGAGGAAGCAGGAGGGAGGGCCCTGCAGCCCGGCCAAAAATCCCGGCCCCAGCCAAGGCCTGAGTGGCCAGGCCCCCGCCCCTCCGGCTGGGCCCCGGGCCCAGTGTGGGGACACAGGCCAGCTGTCCCGCGCCTCTGCCCCCACCCGGCCCTCCAGTCTCCCCCAACACCCCCAGACCTGGTTAGAGGCAGTCTGTGCAAATGCGGGAAGGAGCCCTGATGGGCACAGCTTGGGTCGGGGCCTGGGGGCCAGTGTCTGCAGAGGCGAGGGACTACAGAGACACTGCTGTTCAGTGAGGCACTGGGGAAGACCCTGCCACACTACGATGCTGCTATGATGCTCTACATAGGCTAAGGTCTCAGCCTCCTACCTGAGACTGGAGCTGGGTGTCAGGCAGGTCTGGGGTCCGTGCTGGCAGAGATGAGGACTCTGCTAGAGGAATGGCTTGGGAAGTCCTAAAGTGCCCTTGGGTGTTGTCCTCTGGGTCAGCTTGGGGCAGGTGGGGTCCCTGATGCACCCCAGGGTTTCCTTCTGCATGGATCGAGTTCTCAGTCCCCTAATAGGCCTGCACAAGCCAGTGTCTGATAAAGCTCAGGCTGGACGCTCAGGTGTCCTTTAGGAGACCCCGTTTAGACAAGCTCCCCCATATTAGTTGCCCCCCACCTGTCCCAATGCTGACACTACTAGTCCCCAGGCCAGACTAGCGAGCTGCCAGACTGTAGCTTCTCTCCTCTCCTGGCTGTGAGGCTCAGGGATGACATTCCTCTGGTGATCAGGAGGGGGCAGCCCTGAGCTGACGCAGCTGGGACTGGCACTTCAGGAGAGCTTGCGCTTGTCTCCTGGCCATGAGATCCCTCTGGAATTTTGCCATGGATTGGGATAGGGAGCTGGAAGGAGAGGAGGGTCATGTCTGCCCCCCAAAGTGGGGAAGAGATTTGGGCGCCAAATTTGGTGCTGGCCTACACCATAGCTTGTCAGGGACAAAAGTCAAGGCCATGAGTTCTGTGAGGTTTTCCTTGCATCCAGATGGAGAATGGGGGAGGATACAGCCATTCACAGGGAAGGAGTTGAAGGGGTCCTCTGGCTGCTGGGAGCAGCATGCCAGTCTGGAGGGTTAGCAAGGTCGGCCAGGAGTGGAGACAGATGGCCATCTTAGGTGGGGCCTAAGGTTACATTCTGATTCCAGTACTTTCGAGCGTGGTAAACTTTTCATACAGCTTCAGCCTCCTCATTGGTCAAATGACATATATCCCTGCCTCAGAGGGTTATTGCAAAGATAAATAAAATGTGGTCCAGTCTTTCCACGCAGTGCTTGCTGGAGCCAAAATGGTCTACACTGACCTGCTGCTGGACAGGCCAGCTCAGGTGTGCGCTGCAGGCACCGCTTGCCTTCAGTGTAATACCTGGCGTGGCTCTCTCCAGGTCATTCCTCTCTCCACCTGGTCTCAGGTTGGCAGCAGCTCCACGAGTTTGAAAGGGAGTGGGCATACTAAGAAAATCATCTGCAAGCTTACATAGCAAGCCCTTACTTCCAGGGTAGTATATATATATATCCTCTTATTCATGGATATCTTTAGGGTGGTCTATGGACCCCAGAAAGCCCTTGTTGTTGGGAGTAGGAGCTGTTTGGGGTTAGGGTCCTGAGATTTGGAATCTAAGAGGGTTCCTGCTGGGGGTGGAGTAGGTCAGGGGGTGAAACTATTTGCCTCCCCCTTCCCAGGGAGAAGGAAAGGGGTTCTGGGGAGAGCTGGGCCCCACTCCTCTCGGGGGCTGTGACGTGGGCAGGAACTGGCTTTCAGACTTGCAAACCGCAGTCTGTTCAGAGTCTTTATTAATTCCAGGACTGAGAGAGAAGCTGGAGCCAGCAGGCTCTGTGGGGGGATACAGGAGAGCTGTGGAGGGGCGCTTGCAGGAAGAGAGCGGAGGCTGGTGGGCTGGACCTCCCTCTGCAGGGCCGGGGCTCTATGTCCCGTCCCCGTCTGCAAACTCCCTTCCTCTCAGAGTCTGACGCTTATTGCAGGAGCTCCATTGATTGTTATCCAGCTGGGCTCTGTACCTCTCAAAAGGGGGCCTAGATTCAGAATCCAACCCATTAAACCGCTCATGTGGTACAATTTAACCCAATGCATTAAAACTGTTCTGTAAAGACCACGAGTCTCAGGTCCCCACCATTCATTCTGCCACACATTCAAGAAACCAATGGCCATCCTCCATTGTTCCCTGCCGCCTTTCTGCTGTGTGGGATCGTACATACAGAGCTGCCCACAGAAGGCTCCCAGAGCACCGAATGCTGAGCAAGTGTGGCTGCACTGCTCTCACAGGCAGGCCTCGCCCGCCCACTTTACCCAGCACCCAGGTGAGTCGGAGACAAGCCGTTGCTCCAGCAACTCCAGCGCACCTGCGCAGGACAGAGCCGCCAGCCTCCTGGGGGCCACGACTGTGCCACGGCTGTCCTGAGAGCTGCCTTCCAGCTAGCGCCGAGGCCTTTGATTCGACTTCTAGGCCCTGCGAGACCCAGCTCAGGTTCTCTGCAGCTCTCTCCTTCCTCCCGCTGGCCGGTGGCGCTACTCCCTGTCCCCAGAGGCTTCTCCCGAGGGCTGGGCACTGGACCTTTGTCTGGGAGGTCTCCTGATGCTTGGGTCTGCATTCCTCAACACCCCTGGCCCCCAGGACCTCTCTGAGGGCCCTTGGTGTGGGTCTCCTTTAGTTAACCTTGGGGTTTCAGCTTATTGTCCTCGGCTTATTATTGCAGCCAAAGGTGGACCTGTTTCTGTCTCCCTGATATCGTGTGAGTTGGACCATAAGCGTAGCTGAGTCCTCTGGGAGATGGGGAAAGAGGCTACCAGGGTGAACAGGCCTCCAGAATGCCTGGTTTTGGTTTCTTTTGCCCTCTTCTCTGCACATGCATCTTTATCCACGGGGTGCCAGAGGCGCTGTCTACACAAGATCTTGTCCCAGTGAGACACAGCATAGGGCTAGCTTGGGAAGCTAGGAAATAGCTTAGCAGGACCTGCTGGGCCCCCTCCCAATGTGTGGGGCCTCTACTCTACGTCTCCGTGTGAGTGAGGGGCCTCCCGGCCAGCTCCATAGAAACCAAGGTCAAGGTGACGCGAAAGGTGACTTTCTCATACATGCTCAGTGAGGTTTGGAAAGGAAGTGAACATGGTTGGTGTTGTGGGTTCAAGTATAGATATTCTAGGAGATAATCAGCAGCAAGATCAAATGGAGAACCCCGAAATATCTCCCCCCAACCTTCCCTCACCAGTGAAACTCAGCAGCAGACATCAAGGCCAGAACTTACTCTCCCATGATTTTAAATTTCCTAGGAGCCACATAAATTAGAAGAAACCAAAAGTGAAGTTGGTTTTACTGCGATGCTCTATTCAACCCAGTATAGTAAAATACCGTCATTTAAAGATGTTTGAGAAAAAAATTATCAACGAGAGGTTTTGCATTCTTTTTGTACCAAGTCCTAAACCTGGTGTGTATGTTCACTCGAGTGTATTTTAAGGGCTCAGCAGCCACATGTTCCCCAGAGTGGACAGCACTGCTTGAGACCACCAGGGGATGGACAGGGCGGGCCTGGCTTAGGAAAGTGAGGAGGAAACAGCCAAGGTGACTCCTACTGAGAAGGGAGAGCTGGGGCTGGGTGGGAGGGTGGGAGGGGCGACAGGCAGGGAAGAAGGCCCATTCTCAGGGGCTGGCACAGCCATGACAGGCAGCCCCAGGGGAGAGCAAGCCAACTGCTGCCCAGGGCGGATTCTGAGCAGCAGCCGTCCAAATTCAGCCCTGCAGCCCCCCAAACAGACAAAAAACAAAACAAGGCCGCCTCTGCAGCCTGTCCTTTCCAGAGGCAGCGGGAACCTTCCAGGGCAGGCCTGAGCGGAAGGAGCCTGCCACAGGGACAGGTGTCAGACTTCACTGGAGGTAAAGTGTCTGCGGCTGAAAATAGACACGCGGCTGCTGGCCTGGGCCACTTGTTAAGTCTCACCTCATCACGCGGGTCCTCGCAAGCGAGCGGAGAACAGGCTGTGCTAGGCAGGGGCTTGGCGGTTGGGGAGGGGTCTGGAATTCAACACAGGGCGCTTTTGCAAGCCCCTGGCTGGGGTGCCGGGAACCATGTGGGTGCAGCGGGACCCAGTGTTCAGTGATGGGGGTGAACCTTGATTAGTTGTGTGGGAGTGGGTTACCTAGTAACATCGGATAGTGGTGACGCCACTGAGATTCGCCCCAGAAACTGCATGCCCTCATTTCCTCTTAGGGAGACTGGGGCCCTTAAGATTGAATACTTATGTCTGTAAGAGTCTAGCATCCTGCAAGTGCTCAAAGGTAGGATGGGGGTTCATGACACCATTTCAGGCAACTGAAGCCGCCGGAGGCTGCGGGTGGAGGTCCAGGGACAGCCCCCTCCCCATAAGTACAGCGCGCCCACACCCCGGATGCCCCCGCCTCAAAGCCGAGCAACCTTTGAGATTTCTGATCCAGCACCATCTCCGCAGTCATGCCTCTGCCTGGTTTGGGTGTTTGCATGGCTGAGTCATTTGTCAGTCTGGGTCCTTGGCCGGTGTGGGCTGGGGAGGGGGGGTTGTCCTGGACTGGCCGTTCTGCCCCGTGCTCTTCCCACATCGCCTCACGGGCTGTCTGCTGCGGTCTGGAGGGAACATAGCGAGCCAAGCTGCTCAGCGCACCTCCTCCCCATGGGACCTGGGATGGAAGAGTCCAGAACAAGCTTCTCATTTGTTTGACACTTGACAGTTTACAAAGCACATCTCCATTTGCATTGGGGATATTATTATCCCAGTTTATAAACATGAGGGTTAGGAGCTCTGTCCACAAACTCGGGCTGCCAGAAAGAGCTCTCTGTATCTCCTTCAGATCTCTTTAATTTTAACTCGGAGTCCCCGTCCCATGGGCAGGCAGCAGTAAATTCCATCCCAGTTACTGGGTCTCTCTGTGTCTACCCTCCACCCATACTCAAATCCAGGCGTCCTGCAGGGATCCTGAAGAACAGAAAGGCCCTGGCTTCACTGACCCCTTCTTGGGAGCCTGTGCACTTTTGTGTACCCTGGGAATGTGCTAGAATCTTGCCAAGTCTGGGAGCCGGGACCTGGGCTATCTTTGGAGATGTTTGCAAGAAGAGATGGCTCCTGGGACCCATAAGGGACCCTTCTGTCCCCAGCATGGGGATGCTTGCTCAAAGAGAAGGGGCTCAGGCTGCTCTGGCTCGCATCTTCTGCGTGTGGCAGGGCAGGGCACAGGGGGACACCCACAGGAGTTTGTTCAGACTCTAAGTGGCCCAGTTACTCAGGTGAGGAAACTGAGTCTCCAGGAAGCACACAACTGGTAGGAGCTCACCCCAAGACACGTGGCCTGGAGCTTTGGCCTCTGGGGGGCTTCATCCCACCAGCCACACAGCTCTTCAAGGGGGCGATGGTCCCATGGGGGCACACTCGGTATCTGGAGACCAGGGCTCTCCCTCCCTGGGCTGGCACAGAGTAAGGCGTAGGGTGGGCTGCCTGCCCTAGTATGGCTGTGCTGGCCCTGGGAGCTAATGGGCAGAGATGTCCATCCCCCCTCCCCGGCCCATGCTCCCTCAGCATTCCTTTATCACCTAGCCTCCCCAAACCTCAGGCCCAGGCACCCTCCCAAGAACCTGAGACGGGGACACTGCCGGGAAGGAGCTCTCTTCCTCCGGGGTTCTGCTGGTCTCCATCCCTACATCACGTTTGACCACTCCCTGCCATGGGCAGACCCTTCCAGCCAGGCCCGGAACCCCCGGCTGGCCTGATCCTGTGGCGCTGGGCGGGTCCCACAGGGCGGGTAGAGCAGCTGCCAGGGTGCAGGGTGGGAGGCAGGCAAGGCTGGGCCAGGGGCTCCCCCTGGGCCTGGGTTATCTACATCCTCCGTCACTCTGTTCTTCATATTCCTGAGTTGCCCACTGGCGGGTCCTCTGGTTCAAGAAGGGGGATGGATGGGGAACTAGTATCTACTGATCGGGAAGGACTCTGGGATGGGAATGGGAGCAACCAGGAAGGCTTCCTGGAGGAGATGGTGCTAGGCCTGAATCCCTGCTCCCTTCTTTTCAGGGGCGATGTCTTCGGGGTGGTGTATGCAAAAGCAAGCAGTCGGAAGGAAGCCCTGCTGGAGCTTGCCCCTCAGCCCACCCAGGCTGCCTGCTTGTCTGCCTTCTGAAAGCCTGATCCCAACTGTCACCACCCTACTTACAGCCTGAGCAACTGACTCAGAAGACACTGGCCCTCCCCGCTCAGCTCATACCCCGTGGCGCTGATAAAGATGTTTTTATGCTCTAACACCACTTTTCCACTTACAAGTTGTGGTCATTGGTGGGGTGTGAAATTGATTTAGTGGGTCATGAACAGCATTTTAAAATAAGATTAGAAAAGAAAAGAAGGGAATAGAAAAGAATAGACTCAGAGAATAAGGCAAGTGATCGAATCAGCATTGTCTTGAATCTTCTGCCTGATTTATGTGCTTGCATGTGAGGGCTGGATTATGATGAATTTTTTCCTGCATGTCCTAGAAAGTCTGGAAGATGCCACCATACTGGCTGTGCCCACTGGGGGGAGTTGTCCTGCCCATGGGGGCATGTACAAGGAGATGGAGTGGACATATGAGTTAATAAATAAGTTGGGGGGAGGGAGACCCCTTTTGCTCTTCACCTCTCTACTCTGCCCTAATCTTGGTTATATGTCAGGCGCCTGCCCAGCTGATAAGAACTGGGGTCTTGGCCCCCAGCTGGGGTCACCATTGTTCTCAGGTGGGAGCTGTGCCTGTTTCAGCAACAAAAGCCCTCCAGGCTCCCCAGAGACCACCTGAAACTGACATCTTGGGGGTTCAGTGATTTCTTCAGCGCCCTAAGGAAGGAGGGGGGCGGCAGTGCTGGGTGGGCAGGTTCCCAGCCCCACCCAGCCTATATCAAATAAGACCCAGTTTTGTTTGTTTTATACCTGGGCTTCTCAGGCACGTTTCCCTTGAAGAAAAGCTTCCGGGATTTAAAGATGAAATCCAGCACCCTGGTGGGCAGTCCGGGCTCTCGCCTAGACTGATCCTGTCCCCGCGTGACCCTGTCCCTGTGCGACCCTGGGAAACCTCTCTTCCCTCAGGCCTTGAGACCCTGCTGAACAGCTGGACAATGTGGGTGCAGATGGGATAGTGGTTCTCAAAGCTGGCTGTGCATAGAACCCCTAGGGGCTTCTTAATCCTCCTATTCAGGTGTGACCCAGACCAGACACTCAGAGTAGAACTCAGGCATTGGTGTTTTTAAAACTTCCTGGAGCGTGCATGCCAGCAGAGCCTGAGAAACCCTGTTCTGGGTCACCTGTCCGCGAATGACCCTGTGACACAGGACTCTGGGTCAGGCCAGCCTTGGGCTTAGCAAGCTCTGTGACCACTGGTTCTCAGCAACAACAGCCCTTCCTGAGCACAAACTTGCTAGAAGTGCAGCTTCTGCTTATGGAAACAAGAGGAAGTCACCAGAGGTTTCTGGAGGCTGTATTTGTCCACTCTGGCTGCCACACAAAGAGCCACACACTAGGGGGAATTTCATGAGGAATTCATTGTCCTATGGCCCTGGAGGCGAGGAGGTTGAGATGAAGATGTTGGGGGGTCCTGTTTCTCCCGAGGCCTTGTTTCTGCTCAGCAGATGACCACTCCTGACTATGTCCACACATGGTTGTTCCTCTGCAGTTGTCTCTGCCCTGCTGTTCTCTCCTTACAAGGATACCAGTCATATTGGGTTAGCGCCCATCCTAACAACTTCATTTTAACTTAATTGCCTCTTTAAAGATCTTCTCTCCAAATACAGTCACGTTCTGACTGGGCTTAGCAGGGGGACACAGTTCAGCCCACTCCACAGGACTTACGAGGACCTGGGAATGGGTGGTCACTTCCTCTTATAGGCTCCATGGCAATAAGGAACATTCTGGAAGTAAGTTATCTGGACACCGGATGCCTTTCCTAGTCATCACAGGCTCATTGCATTTAACCCCTGAAGGCAGGTCCTCTGGTTCTGATTCTTTCCTGGGCTTGTGGGGTGGGTGTGAGGTACTGTGTGTACCTCCCGAGACAATACTCAAAATGCCCTGTAAGGAGAGCAGACCCTCACCCACACTGACCTCTGTGAGGTCTGTCCCCTCACGTTGTGTGCAGATCACAGTTTCCCGGCTGGTGCACAGTTCTTGTCCATTTCTTTCGAAATAGTCTTTGGTTTGGGCTGAGCTACCATCCTTTCCTCATCAGCCCCTGCTGGTGAGAAAAAATAAATTTATGTTGCTTTAACACAAAGTTTGTGGTCATTTGTTACTGTGATCCCAGGAAACAAATGAAATAATCCATGAACATGAAATAATAATAATACAATGGAATAAAAGGAACCACAAAGTGTGGACTCTTTTATTGCTGATCTTGTATCTGTGAGATGTGTCCATGTTATGTGTAACAAGAGTTCATTCCTTTTCATTACTGTGCATTATTCTAGCTCATAAATAGCTCATGGATTACTTACCCCTTCTACTATTAATGTCCACTTGGATTGTTCCCATTGTTTTACTGTTACAAATAACGCTGCTGAGAACATTCTTGTTTTATTGTGGTCATGTGTCCTGAGTACAGAGCTCAGAGTGGAATGGCAAGGCTTTATGGTAATTACAGTCACGCATGGTTTAACGACTGGGATGTCGTCTGCCAAATGCATCATTTGGTGATTTTATTGTTGTGTGAACATCATAGAGTATATTCTATAAACCTTCATGGTGTAGCCTACTATACGCCTAAACTCCCATCCAATATGGGGTGCATAGCTGACTGACACATGATTGTATGTTTTATTTTTTAAGATTTATGGTTTTTTTTTTTAAGGGATGGTACCATTTTACATTCCCACTAATAGTGTGTGAGAGTTGGTCCACATCCTGTTGACACTTAGAATTGTCAGTCTTTACATATTAGCCATTCTGGTGGGTGTCTGTAGGTATCTTATTGTATTTTTAACTTACATTTTCCTGATGAGTAATGATGGGTAACACCTTCTCATGGTTTCTGGGCATTTGAGCATCCTTGTTTGTGATGTACCTGCTCAAGTCTTCTGTCCACTTTTTAAAATTGGGTTGTTGGGAATATCCTTTTGATTTATAGGAATGCTTTATCTATGCTGATACAAGTCTAGGGTTAATTGTACGTGTGAGAAAGATTTTTCCCCACACTGTGATTTTCCTTTCTTCTATTATTGTCTTATGATGAACAGAAGCCCTTGAATTTGATGAAGTCGAATTCATAGATCTTTTTTCCAGTGGTCAGTTAGGGCTTTCTCTGTCCTGCTAAGAAATCTTTGCCTACCCAAAGGTCATGAAGATATTCTCCTGGGTTTCTTTTAAATGCTTTATGGTTTTGCATTTAAAACACACACACACACACACACACACACACACACACACACACACACACACACATAGGTCTATGATCTTTAACACAAGAACATTTTAAATCTCAACAGAGTCAAGCCTCCGCCTGTCCACCCCACCCCTCCCAAGCTTGGTGGCCTCAGTGTTTGGGAAAACTTCCCCCCTGTGTTGCCAGCTGCGCTGCCTCTTTCTCTGGCTCCAGACCTTTCTCCAGGCCCTGGAATTAATGAAATCTCTGAGCTGCCTGTGGTTTTCAGTCTGAGTGCTGCTTCCAACCTCTGCCAGGATTCAGCCAGCAAGTGGGGTCTCCCATCCCCTCTCTATCTGATTCTTTTCCCTCCTGCTGCAGGGCTCACCAGTTAAGTCAACTCTGAACCCCCAGACTGAGAGAAGTAATCTCCAGGAGGCCTCTCGACCCTATAGTTCCCCACTCCCTAGATCACCCCACGGCCTCCAGTCTCTTCTCACTTACTCATAGACTTATGGGAGAGGGAGCTTTCTTTTCCCAGCATAGCAGCTAGGCTCCATCATCAACCACATTTGACTGCAATGTCTACCTTAAACAGTGTCACAAAGGATTCTGAGGATCTCCAGGTTCAGCAGGTGGGAATCAGATAGTGGCTTGGCAGTGTGTCCTGGGAGCTGACATCATCTTTCATTAGGATTCATCAAAATTAGAATTTAAATGACTCCTGCAAGGGCACTCAGCTATGAATTAATAGAGATGATATGGAAGTCGAGCTATTACACATCCAACAGAGAGGAGTGTGCTTGTTTGATCACCTACTATATTTCAGACCCTGTGTTGAGCATGGGCGATTTCCTGGTGAACAGAACATCTTTTGGTATATAGCCTAGTCCACACAATTTCCTTGACTCCCATATTCAGTAAATAGGATTAACAACTCAGGGGTAGTATGGGGGTGTCTGCCAGTTAGGGAGCCTGCTATTACTCACTCCTCCACCCTCTAGCTCCAGGCCCTAGGGTGGGATTATAGAACAGTTTAAAAAGTGAAACTTGGTGAATAACCGAGGTTCTATAGTTGAAAAATGTTTTTTCCTAGGTTACTTTTAGAAGATGGGCTCACAAACGAAGCCTGTGGACAAAAGGATGTGAAAACTCCAATTACAAATGAAATGGACCAGGGGGCTGTCAGGGCTCCTACAAAGGTCTGCAGGAACTGCTCAGGCACCGTGTGCTGCCCCACCATGACCTTCCCCTCCCCCCACCCCCAAGCTGACCTCAGGGCTCTCCACCCTGCCCAGAGGCACACCCACACAGACAGGTGCACACACACGAAGGGACGCACTCAGGACACACAGTCACATAAGCACATACACAGGAACACATGCAGACATAGACACCCCTCTCTCCCTTCACCCTCACCTCCTGTCCCCCATTTCCAGCAGAGTAGATGAAAGCAGGGATCTGGGTTCACATATCTTAGGTCCAGGGCGCCTCTGTTCTGCTTTGAGTTCATTGACTTGGGACAAGTTACCCTCCCTGAGGCTCAGTTTCCCCATCTACTAGAGGTCGGGGAGGAGTCCTGAGCATGCACACTACTCAATAAATGTGGTTTAGCTATGTCCCCCCTACACCCCCAAACACACACCCCTCGGGGCCCCACTCAGACCACTGGCACAGGCTTTTCCCAGAAACTGGGGCAGCAGGAGGGTGTGGCCAGGCCCTTGGAGTCTGGAGGAAATTCATCCTGCAGCCCCCTACCCCGAGCTTGGCAGTGAGCCGGGAGCATGGTAGAGACGCAATCAAAGCCTTTTATGGGAAGGAGGGCAGGAGGACCAGGGTTTTGCGCTTAATCTCCGGGTTCTTTCCCTCTGGGAAAGCCCTAATTTGTTTCAGAGGGGCAGGTCTGTTGTTTTCTAGACCAGGTAAGAGGGGAGAAGGCTGTTGCTGCCTCCACAGGTTGAGAGGGGCCTGGGAGGTGGGCCCCAACCCTGCTGTAGAGCCACTGACCAGGGTCCACCTGGGCCCTTGCTGCCCGCCAGTCCCCCTGTTCTGAGCTGCCTTCATGTCCATCACCCTGGCTGGGGCTGGGCCAAGCTCTCGCTCGCTGGCAAGGGCCAAACCAGGGCCGTGCCAGGCTCAGCGGAGGCCCTGGGCCAAGAACAGCAGAGTCACTCTCAGGAAAGCTGGGGATTCAGCTGCAGGCTGGGGGGGGGGGGGTCTCAGGTATCTGCCTGAGATAAGGCCCTGAGGACAACTGTCCAGCTGTGAAGAACTATGAGATGAAGGATTGACGTGAGTCACTGCCCTGGGAATAGGGGGACAGGACACTGCTTGGGCTTAAGGACCATCTTCAGGGGGCAGCAGAGGCTATGTACCTCCTGATTTCTGCCCCAAATAGACCCTGGACCTCTGCCCTGGGCCAGCCTGGGCCCTGAATGTCAGTGGCTCAGCTCCTGTGCTGAGCCCAGGTCGGGCCCTGCCCCGGACTTGAGAGCACATCTCCCCTGAGTCTCCCAGAGTTGGGGTGCACCTGAAGGAATGGGTAGGAGGATTTGGCTGGTGCAAAGTTCCTTTTGCAGGGCCCGGTTTGCAGCTGGCTGGGGGAGTGTGGGCTTGACGGCTGGGCTGTGGCTGCTGGTCATGATGTGAACGGTGATTCCAATCAGGATGTGAACGGTGATTCCAATCAGGACAGGGCAGGAGCTGTCCTGTCTGGGGTGTGTTTCCCCCATTTCTGTCCTGTCCAACCCACCCCATCCTTCAGGCCTTGCCTGCCTTGGGGAGCCTGCTCTGCTGGCTGGGCAAAGGCTCCCTCTAGCTCCCGGTGTCCCCTGCTTCTCTCTCTGCGGTAGCACTGACCACACAAAATTGCCGCCATCTGCAAACTCCTTCAGAAGCACCCCCAGGGCAGGACCACCCCTCTTCCCTCTACTCTCCGTCCTTATTCTCTTGACTGTCCCGGTCCTACTGCCTGCTGAGCTGTGCCCGCGACTGGCAGGAATCCACTGGAGCAGGTGGAAGCCGGGCTGACCTAATGCTCCGTCTGGGCCGCCTCTAGGCCTCTCCCTGTGGACCAGGAGGGTGGAGATGTCTGCAGGGACGCTGACTCAGATGTTATTTTGGGCTCCCCTTGGGCCCAGCGGGCTCTGGGGCATCAGCCCTGTTTAGACGGCTGTGCCGGATGTGACTGACTCCAAGCGTTTGGGCCTCCACGGGGCTGGGTGAGAAGCAGGCCAAGGCAAACGCCAGCTGGGCAGGGGCAGGCAGGGAGGGCAGGCCTGGCAGGTCAAGGGAGCCAAGGACTGACCGTGGTCCTGCCCGCCCCAGGTCTTGTTCTCAACTCCAGGGATTCTAGCTGAGGCCCTGAGCCAGGAGGCCGGTGCACAAAACCCTGAGAGGTCATTCTCTGGCAAACCTACATGCTCAGAGTCCCCCAAATGAAAGACTATAGCTCCAGGGATCATTTCTGTATTCATTTAGAATCCTCCAAATTGGAATGCCAGCCAGACAGGGCCAGGCCTCACAGGACATGCCTGGACACCTCTTACAGAGACACACACCTGTGCTCGATGGCAGGAGCCTGAGGCCCAGAGCAGGAGAGACAGGCCGCTCACAGAGAGAAGCCCAGCCCAGCCTGGGTCTCTGACTCCAGCAGAGGGCCCTCTTCAGCACCCTCCAGTCCGAGTCTGAGGAGCAGGTACTGGGGGCGCCCCTCCAACTATGTGCCCTGTGGGCTGTGGGCTGTGAGTGTCTTCCTCTCGCTCTGAGCCTCAGCTTCCTTGCCCTTTAAAGAAGCTGCCTGGGGTCTGCCAGGCCTCTGCCCCAATCCAGTGGCCTATGGGTCAGACAAGCCCAGGTCTGCTGTTCTAATGTATCCATCAGAAGGGGCAGAGAGGACCTGACTCTGCTCCCTGAAGTCATCTGTCCTCGGCCCTTGTCCGGGGCCCCAGCCCAGAAGTGTTTAAGGAAACATGAAAATCCTTAAGCCCTGTCCACCACGTCCAAATTAAAAACAGAAGGACTGGAGCGCCGCTGTTAACTCCTGCCGAGCGGATGGCGGGCCTGGGCTGGGGAGGGGACAAGGGCCCCCCTGCAGGCTTCATGGCCGTGCACGTGTTCAGGATGGGCTGGCAGGTTCAGGGCATGTCAGCCCACTTTAGGCCAAGGCCCAGAGATGTGCCAGGGCCACCTGAGGGGTGGGCCTGGGGTCTCCACTGGAGAGACACACAGACAGCACCTTCGGGACCTTAACTTGCTTTGACACAAGTAGGGGGAGACTAATGTGAACTGGAGGTCTGGAGGAAGGAGAAGCTGGCCTTCTCATAGGGGGCCCCACACTGAATGTGAGGAGGAGGAGGAGGCAGGACGCCAGCAGGAACAAAGGCTGGGGTGTCTCTGCCTTTGTGGTTGTGGATGTGGGGACAACAGAGGGCTCCCTCTTATCCTTTTGGTGTGAGCTGTCAGGGTCTAGACCCAAAGCTTTTAGCTTCAGCCCCCACAGAACTTTGGGGGCTCCAGACACTCCCGTGTACAGAGGTAAGACTGAAGCTCAGAGCGGGGTGCAGTTTGCCCAGAGTCACACGGGTGAGGCCTGTATGGGAACTGGCATCCCGGTTTCCAGCGCAGTCCCCTTCTGTTCCCAGAAAACTGCCATCAGATCTCTGCCTCAGCTCTAGTCTTACCTGTACCCCAGGCCGGTGGTGGGGCTGACTGACAGGGGCCAGCCCCTCTGGGCTGAAGACACAGCTGACCTGGTGGCCCAGCGTCCCGGCAGTCACCCAAGTATGTGGATGGCAGTGTGGACAGCCGTTCTCACCACGTTCCCAGAGCACGCACCAAGGAAAACATGGAATGTTTCTTGGATGACGGTCTCCCTCCAAAGTCATGAATTCCTGCGGAGGGCAGTGGGGAGGGTCGCATTGCCTATGGGCGGAGCTTTGTCACGGTGCACACAGGCCTGTCTGCAGACGTGGGTTCCTGGGCCGTGTCCACAGCCAAGTCTGTGCTGGATTCCGTCCACCCGGGCAGGCGACAGAACCCGGTCGCATACACATGCCTGACACCTTGCGTCTGTTTGCTGTCCTGGGCACTCAGCTGATACAGGTCTCTGCCCACTGTGGACACCTCTGAGGCAGTCGGTGCAACCCCTGCCCTCATTGCACACACTGACCTTTCCCCTCTGCATCCTGCCAGAGCACCAGCTGGCATGTGCCCTGTCCTGTATGTAGCGTAGAGTCATGGCTTCAGCCTCTGCTGGCCGCAGGGCCCCTCAAGTCAACCAGCTGAGGTTCTCCCACTGTTCAAACATAGCGTGGCTAGCTAGCTATGTTCCATGACTCCTAGCCTCAGTTTCCTCCCCTTCTAATGGGCCTGGTTGTTCCCATCACGTGACCGCTGTGATCAGGACAAAGGACATTGGCAAAAACACTTTGACCCTGGACCCAGGATTGGCTGGGGGTGCATTGGAGATAGACTGTGTGCCTGAGGGCTGTGTGCCTGTGGCCGGGACGCTGGGCCACCAGGCCAGCGGTGTCTTCAGCCCAGAGGGGCCTGGCCCCTGTCAGTCAGCCCTACCATCGGCCTGTGTGCTGCAGGCCTGATCCTTCATGCCTCTCAGTGCAGGGCCTCTTCCCAGAAAGAGGGAGGCTTTAGCTTTGCAGGTTTTGAGCCCTTACTAGCAACCCACTGTGGAGGCCAGACAAGACACACACACATGAGGGCCCAGCTTTACAGAGCCTCCAGCAAAAGGTGGCTGGCTTTCAGAGTCCTGAGAAGGCTGGGCTAGGGTGGGGGCCGAGGGCAACCTGGGAGCCGTCCTGCTTCCTCCCTTAAAGGCAGGGCTAACTCTGGAGGAGGACATATGGGTTTTGAAGGTTGAGTAGGAGTACATCAGCAGGGCAGAACAGAGAAGAACGTTTGATCTGAGGTGTGATATGCACAAAGGCCCAGAGGTGGCAGAAAGTGTGGGGCACTCGGGAAAAGCCAGATGTTGGGAAGGCTGAACTTGGGAAGGGCGAAAATGAGACAAGAGGAGGAGAGACTGACTGCTATTATCATAGGGTCTCAGGTCTGGGATATGGGGCCTGGGTGTCATCCTGAAGGGAGAAGGGAGCCAGTGGCGGGAGTGACATAATCAGATCTGAAGATGGAACTAGTCATCCAGGTAAGACAGGTAAGAGTTGATGAGATCCAAAGTGGTACAGAAGTACGATGAAGAAGCATGATGTCAGGGAAAATTCTGGAGCAGGTTGGCCTGGGAGAGGGTGCAGAGTTGGGTGGGTTTCCATGAGGAAGGAGGATCTTGCAGGAGGGAGGTCTGAGCAGTGATGTGAGGGTCCAGTTTGGTGTGGGCCCAGCCTTGGAAGGTCTTGATGCCCAGTCCTGTCCAAGATGGCTGCCTCTTCTGCTCAGGTCTCTATGTGTCTGGCTGGTACGGGGAGCTGGGGTGCCCGCCCCCCCTACCTGTTTACATCGCTCACATACTTCTGGACTCTTATCTCAAATGGTCTGTCGTGTATGCCCACCTTGCCAAGTGGCCCCATCACTGCCTGCCTCCTAACTCAGGCCTCCTCTCCAACACCTCCTTGCTGCCCGCCTCACTCTGAGTCCCATCCAGCTCGGGAGGCAGAGGGGCCCACAGGTGAGCCTGGGCCCACCTGGGAGCTCTGCATTCGATGTCCTGGGTGACCTGGCGCTCAGGAAGCATCCCTAAAATCCCCAAGCCTGCAGTACTGCTCCCAGGCTCTTCCCCAGCTCCTAGAGGGATGGTCAAACCTGCTCTCCCTTTCCGGGCCTGACCAGGGCAGAGCGGGAAGAAGGCCCATACCAGTAGCATTCTCAGGAAGCCAAAAACCTACCCACAGCTCCTTAAAAATTTTAAGGACACTGACATCGCTCCTTCGAATCTTACCTCCCTAATCTACACAGTGGGTCTTTTATCTATTCAATGGGTTCCTTTACATATTTACTCTGTGCCAAGCCTCAGGCACAGAGACGAGCCACCTAGAGCCTCAACCCCAAGACCTCAATCTAACAGGTATTAGGCAAGTATAAAGGCAAGCTCTGAGTGTCTTGTGGTCCCAGAAGATTGCAAGAGAGTGCTTCAGGGGGGCTGAGGGAGTGGGCAAATGTTTTGGGGGGACAATTTGGGAAATGAAGGAAGGGTAAGCATTGAGACACGAGGCTGGGGAGGTTAGCAGATCATGGCAATCAGCTCGTGACTTTACCCTGAGTCAGTGGGGAGCCATGGAGGACTTGAGACAGTGGAGAAGGTGGGAAGATTTGCTAGCGGGGTGTGGGATCCTAAGAGGCCGTTGAGGGAGTCAGAAGAGGTTCAATTAGAGGTGATGTCCAAGACTGGTTTCTGACCTTGGGCTGGGGAGATATTTGGCTCCAGCCAGGTTCCTTCCCAAGCCTCAGACCCACAGGTCCTCTTGCCCGCTAGATGACTTTGCCAGGATGCCCTCAGGCACCTATGCACCGCATGTCCATTCAGTGTTCCTACTCAGTGCCAGTCTACTCAAGGTCCACTGAGGGGATTATTGCAGTGGCGGAATGGGGTACTTCCAGGGAAGTTTGGTGCTATGGCAGCCCCTAGAAGCATTGACCCTGCTTCAGCAGTCAGGGAAGACTTCCTGGAGGAGGAGACTTTTCAGTAGCATCTTCAAAGATGAGAAGATCTCTAATTTAAAAGGAGAAGAGGGCACTGCCGTCAGGGTGACCGCATTTCAGAAAGTACAGGCAGAAGTAAGAAATTGCAGGCTGGACTTTGAGTGGAAAGTTTGAAATCATAAAGTGGAAAGAAAAAAGGTGGGAAGGCCAGGGGAGGCCACATCCTGCTAGATAAATGCCAGATGAAGGAGTTTCAGTGTTTTTGCAGCGGTAATGGGGACCTACCAGAGGTCCAAAGCAGATGGGTGGCTTGATCAGATTTGCCTTTTAGACCTTGGGCCATTGCCTCCTCCTCCTGCCTCCAAAGCTTTCTGGGCAAGGGGCTGGGAGGCAAACAAAGGAGGGGAAGCAAACCTTCCCAGAGGACATGTCACCCAGTTGGGCCTCAAAGGAGGAGAGGAAGGGTGTCTGGCCAGTGCGTCTGGCCCACATCTGTGTCCTGTGCCTGGTACAGACGCTGGGCTTGGAAAGGGAGCCCGCACTGGCTGAGTGGGCCACAACTCTATCCTTCTTGGATAGAGGCAGCAGGTGGTTTGGGTCCCCACTGCAGCTCCAGCCACACTGCTCAGTTCTGCTGGTCTGAAGCAGACTTCAGTGAGCAAGACTACTGACTTTCTGGCCACGGTTCACTCTAAGATCTTCTTCCCAGAGATGAGCTAAGTTCCTGAGAACTAAGGTGGGGTGGGCAGAATGGAGGAGAGACACAGAGTACAGCCTGCATCACACGCACACATCACAATGCACTCACACATGCGCTCACATACACACAACACGTCGTCAACTTACATGCAATAGCTTTGGTGAATCTGACATAAGGGAGGACATTCTCTTCGATTCTATTTACTTCAGGTTCAAGCACAGGCAAGACTGACCTATGGTGGGAGGAAGCAGAACAGCAATTATCTGGGATGGAAGGAGAGAGGTGACTAGAAGATATCAGGAAAGTTCTGGGGGGCCTGGCAAAATCCTATATATTGATTCAAGTGAAGTCAACACAAATGTGTTCATTGTGTGAAAATTTGTGTTTGATTGGATGGAAGTTTGCACAGGATTTGTGTATTTCCTTATATAAATAATACCATGATCAAAAATTTTAAAAGTGAGTGACAGTATTTTAATAAACGTGTACGCGCGTGTGTGTACATACACAAATCAGTTGTGTGCCTGTCCTTGTCACCTACCTCTGCACATCTGGAAGAATCCAGCTAACCTCTGCAGAGGGCTGGGTGGAGGGTGGTATTGACCGTGGAGTTGGTCCTGCTTCCCTGCTCATCTGCAAAGAGACCCACAGACCAGCGGGGAAAAGTGGCCGGCTGGCAAATAGAGCAATCAGGCCGTCCACCCCTGGGGAACCCCCAAATAAACATTTGCTAACCAACTAAGCCTGCGCCCGTCAGACGGGAGGACGACACAGAACTTGTCCCAGGTATTTGGAAAAAGGGCAGTTGGCACAGCTGGCATAGGCTCAGGGACAGCAAAGGGCCAGACAGTCGGATATTCAATGCACATATGTGGGACCCCGGCAAACAGACATGCTCTAGTATTGCTTTTGAGAGGGACTCGTCCTCCCTGGACATGGAGCACCTGGGGACTGGGCCAGTCCTGGTGCTGGTGAGGCTTTGTTGGATGGCCACAGTACCCCAGGGAGATGCCCACTGGAGCACAGACACACACTGGAGAGACAGACACACCTGCACTTGTTCTGAGGGCTTCTCAGTCTGGCCCTGTCTTGGCTGGAAGGGGCTGGCTCCAAAAATCTGGAGGTTTCTGGGGTGGGGTGGTTAGGGGGTGCGAGTCCCAGATGGGAGATCCTAATCTAAGGCCTTCTGCTGCACTAGGCTAGCGCACGTGTCTACCTCCCCTTGCCCCTGCCACCACCTGATGACATAAAGCTCTCGGCGCCCCCCCCCTCCAGCCACGGAGGCAGGCCCTGGGGTCCCTCAAGGGCCCTCTTTGCCGCCCCCCCAAAGTGCTTTCACAGTGACCTTAACCTCTCCCTGACCCTTCTGCATCTCTGCCTCCCACCCCCCACCACATTCCCAGCCCTGACCTCATGTCTGCAGGGCCATGGGCGAGGGCGAGATAAGACTCATTGCACGCTGCTCCCTCGTGGGTACCCACAGGAAAGGCGGGCCAGGCTGCCAGCCTCGAGAGCGCCCATGACTCACAGGTGGGCAGGGCCGAGCCTGGCTTCCGGGAGGAAATGCCACTTCCTCTGGATAAGACTGGAGGTTGGCTTATTTACTGTATGGGCTGTGCTTTTGTTTAAGAAGTCCTTCCCCACACCCGCGGTGCAAAGATAGTCTCTAACAGTTCATTCTGGCAAAGTCAGAGTCTCACTGTTCACATTTGGGTCTGTGTTTCCTCGACCTGCAGTCGTCACTTGACCAGATTAGGGTTAGTGATACACTTGTAGCTTTTTACAAGAGTGAGCCTATCTTCTTAACCCGGTTAACCCATCTGTCTCTTCCCCATGGAACTGCGGGTGTTAGGCTCTCTCTTTGCTGACCTGTTTCATGGGCCTATTTTCCTGTTCTTGCACCAAAATATCATACTGGTCCCTTCTCACAGCTTTTTGGTGAGAGTTGATATGGTTCAGGGCAAGTCCTCCCTCTTCGACCTCTTTTTCAATCACGTGGCCATTCATGAATCTCTATTCTTTGAGAGAGTTCCATGTCACTTAGCAGAGTCGTGGCCAGTGACGGGCTGTATATCCAAATTGCCCCCACACCATCTTGTTACACTGTGCGGCTGAGGTGAGTAGCAGCCGGGCCACCTGAGGCTTTGCCATTACACTCAGGGATGTTCACGAGATGACACCCTACTCAGAACATGAGTCCCTATGGCTAAGCAACGGTGGCTGTGTATTTTAGAGCATGCCTATTAAGTTCCTCAACAAAAGACCACTGGAATGAGGGATTGCCGTTAACAAAGGCCCCGTGGATAAAGTGACGGAGGAGGGATGAGATGAGGAGGTTTGTGATTCTTAAGTAGGTGGGAGCTACGAGCTGTAATATACAAGGAAGGCCACAAAGACTGTAAACCCAGCAGAAATATGGACTGCGAGTAGGAACGAGACATTTGCAGAATACGGGAAGAGAGACGCAAATGCCTTCAAGTTAAAACAATAGTGAGATATTGCTCAACACGCCTCTGATGGTTGGGCTCTCGCTGGCTGATGCCAGTGTTGGTGGATGTGGGCAGGAGTGGGCCCTGAGTAGCCGCAAGCTGGATTTCATTAAATTAAGTGCAAGCACATGTCCAGGCCGCAAGGGCACATCCATGCACCACTGTTAGCAGTGGTGTGGACAGGGGCCCCTGGGTGCCCGTCCCTGGGTGTGGTGGCCGCTACTCTGGGCACCGTGCAACAGTTTGAAACAAGACCGGTGGAGGCTGGACTCTGTTGTAAGCTCTGAAAAGCAGAGTGGGGAGTGGAAAACTGAGAAATACAGCCCTTCGCCCACCGCCACTCATGTAAGTAAAAGTCCTCCAGGCAGCAATATACATTTTTAAAAAGTGAAATAAAATCCACGTCACCTAAAAGTAACCGTTTTAAAACATAGAATCCGGTGACATTCAGCACAGTCACATTGTGTAACCACCCCCTCCATCTAGTTCCAAGGCGAGTCACCCTCTGCCAGGAAGCCCTGTCCTCACGAAGCCTCACTGGCTGTCCCGCTCTGCAAGGCCCATGCGTGTGGAAGGTGCTCCCCAGAAAGGGGCCCGGAAAACTCACTGTGCTTGGGCCAAAAAAGACTTGAAAAAGAAGATAAAGCAGAGGTTCAGCCTCTCTGTACTCCAGGCACCCAGGAGGAGAGGCTCTGGAAGGATTCTGGAGCCCCCACCCGCCCTCCTGGCACAGAAAGAAGTGGTGGGGTCGCAAGCTGTTGGAGGAGCTGAGGATGTGGAGGGAAGTAGAGGCAGACCCTTTGGGGGTGCCTGGTGCTGCACTGTTGGGGGGGCCTGGAGGAGAGATGTAAACCTGACTATCATTCAAGCCACACCTTCTCCTGGCCCCCAGGCTGCAGGCAGAGCAGGGTCTGCTTTTCCAAGCAAGAAACCCAGACATGTGGCTTGCCAGACACCCTCTTTTCTTTTTGGATTTCAGAATTTATTTATAAAAAGTCTTACTAAGGTATAAACATTCTGGGCCTTTGCACATGCTGCGGACTTGGCTGGAATGTTCCCTCTGAGCCCCCCTCCTCCTCTGTGTCCGCCTGGTGAACTCCACCACCCATTGGGGGCAACTTCATCAGGAAGCTTTCTCCAACCTGTCCTGGCCCACCCCCGGGGGCAGTACTCTCTCCTGGGGAACCCACAGCCCCTCCCGAGATGGTCACCCCTGACCTCCATGTCAGTTTTCCCCTTACCTTCACCTGGAGGCGTTTCTCTCTGACAGGAGACCCTGCTTTATTTTAATTGGGGTTGGGGGAGGCACCCAGTGGGCATGGATGTCACATTACAACTGTGGGTCTCACTGCATGGGGGCCCCAAGTGGCCTGGGTTTGCTTCCAAGTGGTCTCCAGGACCCCGCTCACTTCCCTTCGGTCCCCTCCCTTGGGGTCTGGGCAAATCTGTCCTCTGCTGTCATGGAGCCTTGGGCACTGGGTGTTGGCTGTGTGAGGACAGGCAGGACCTCAGCCCCAGAGGCAGAGGGGAGACACAGGAGCCTGGCTCCCCGCTGCAGGGGTCTATGCACAGAGCCCAGCGCACCTTCCTCCATCTCAGCTGCCCTTGCTTGGCTAGAAGGATGGGGGCACCATGGGCACCCTGTTTGGGGCTCCCCCAGATGGATGGGAGGCACCTCTCGGGTCTCAGCCATGGGGACGCTCTCAGTTCCTGCATGCATCTGGGACCTGCCCCTCAGCACCTTCACAGGCCCCATCTCCAACCAGGTGGCTCTAAACAGATGGGGCCTATTTGGGAAGTCTGGGGGATCTTGTTCGAGCCCCCAGGGTGGGCGCTGGCGGGGCAGGAGGGCTTTCCTTCAGACCACGTCCCCTGGTTTCCCGTCAGCTTGCTCCCGGCACGGCTCGCTCTCTTTGCTGGTGCTGCCCTCCTCATGCTGTTGACCTTGGCTCAGGGCTTGCGGGGGCTGGAGCTCTCACACCATAAATTCCTGTCTTCTAGGAATCCAGCCTGGGAAAGAAAGGAAACACGGAGGAGAATATTTGATTAACATTTTTCCAGCGTGACCACATCACAGAGACGTGTGGCCGGAATTCTCACCCTGGACTGGGTGGGGCGGGACTCGGCTCATGCCCAGTGTGGAGAAGGCGGGGTGGGCGGGGGGCCCTTCAGGTCTGAGGGGACAGTGGAGCCCCCATTCCTCATCGAGGTGGAGGGTTGGGGATGGGAACCGGGCCAGATCAGACACCTGAAGCCTGGAAGGACTCACCTTTGAGCTCGGTGGCTCCAGGCCTGTACCCTGAGCTTGGAGTGGACCCGGGATGGACCCGGGATGCGGGTGGGGTGTCTGACCTTGCTTTCACCCTCTGCTCCCCACTCTGGACAGGGCTCCCTGTAACTCCAGATGGAATCTTGCCCCTACGCCAGACTGAGACCTGGCCCAAGGTCTGCAGTGACCTCTGGCCGCAGTCAGTTCGGGCTTGCCTCTCACTGAGCTCTCAGTCTTTCACACCTCTCACTCCCACACCCCAGTCTGGGCTAGCCCTATGGGACTGTGCCTCAGCTCACATCTTCAGGCTCCCAAGTCTCCTCCTCCCTGACCACACCCGGGGCTGGGCCCCACCTGTGCCAGGCTCCTCCCACCTGCGCAGGCCTCTCAGCCCCACACCACCTTTATGCTGCAGCTCTTCCGTCACTCCTCTCTCACTAGCAGGCAGGATGCAAAGAAAGCCCTCCTTGAACCCCACTTCCTCCTCGGCTGCCCCCTCTCACCTCCCTGTGATGGCCAGACTTTCCAGGAAGCTGTCTCTCCACTTGCTTCCACGCCTCGCCTCCCTCTCTCCTCAGCCCACTTTGTCTGCTTCGGGCCCCACAGATGGCCCTCCTGAGGGCAGTAGGGTCCCTCGGAACCCAGTCTGGCGGACATTGCTGCGATTAACTTCCTGCCCATCTTGGCGACACTCACCACTGCACCCCTCCTACACCCCTGGACTCCTCCTACACTCCTATGACCCTGCTTTGCCTTCCTTGGTCACGACTGGCAGTGCCACCTCGGCCTGGCTGTCCTTTGGGCACCTGTTTCAGTGGTCCAACTCTAGACTCCTCCTCTTCACCCCGAACTGCCCCCCCGCCCCCGCCGCAGTTCTCATGGCTCGGGAATCACATGGTTCTATTGCTGGACAGAGTCGTTTCTCTCTCCCTCCCCGTCCAGCCACAGCCATCCCGGTGCCCAAAAAGCTTGCCTGTGTGTGGCGCTCATATTTATCCACTGGGCTACTTCTGCTCCATCGAGACCCCCACTGCCCTCTGAGCCCACCCACCTGCATCTTCACCGCTGCTCATCTACACCCCTGGCCTCACACCACCTCTCATCACGAGCCCCCAAGCCATCCCACCACCCACCCCCGCTAGCTTCCCATCACCACTATCCCTTCACCACCGCCGCCATCAACCCCCCCAACCCACCCTGCCCATCCTACGCTTCCCCACCCCCCCCCCACCCAGGCTCTTACCACTTTTCACCTACCTTTCTGGGATAACTTTCCAACTTGTCTGCCCTTGTCCTCACCTGCCCCTTTAATCCAGCTTTGATTTTTAAAAAATGCCAATCATTATGCCACTTGCCTAAATCCACCAATAACTTTCCAGAACCTATAAAATATCCTTCCTGTGCCCCTGAAACCCTGGGTTACGTGGCTCCAGCCTACTGCACCAACCTCATCTGTGCTTTCTTGTTCCTACTCTGCCCCAGCCAATCTGGACACATCAGCGCCCAGTGCTCCCCTCACAGCACCAGCAGTCCTCTCCCTGTCACGGCTCTGCCTCACCTCCTTGTCTGCTGATGCACCATCTGGTGCAGACGTCACCTTCCCGGTTAGCCTTCCCTTGGTCCCAGCCCCCAGCTGGCTGCACAGGGGTGGGGGAGCACACAGCGCGATCTCGTGGCTTCCTGACCTCAAATTTGGACACCACAGGCAGAGACTGTGTCTGGGCACTTATTACTGGCTCCTGTGCGCGTTTCAGGTGCAGGCTGGCCACTCCAAGCCATTTTCAGAATGAGTAATTCTGAAGAGAGGGCCTGACTGTGGTCCCTCCTAGATTGTGGGTTCCAGGCAGGTGGGTGCAGGCTTATTTCCCTTTGTGTTCCAGGGGCCAGGAGAGGGCAGGCCCCCAGCAGGTGCGAGGGCTGACTGAGTTGCTGCTAATGAAAAGCAGAGGCGGCTGTGGGGCAGACGAGGAGGAGGGGGGCTGCTCTCCCAGAAGCGGGGCCTGGTGGACACAGAGCGATGAGTGGGGAGGGATGGAGTCCAGACCTCTGAAGAGACCAGGATTTGTTGGGGCCCAAGTGGGGAAATGGGAAAGAGAAGCAAGCCCAGGGAGTCTACAGATAGGAAAAGAAGGGGGCTGGGGATACCCCCAGTTCATAGCACCGTGGCACAGAGAAGGTCCTCATCTGGGTTTGGAGTCCCAGAAAGAGTCAGTGGCTTGTCCAGGGTCACATCATGATTAGTGACAGAAGGGCCCTAGAGTAGCACCCCAATCCCAGAACACTGGATCCACCTCCAGATGACATCGGCTTGACTTGGCCTTCAGTTCCTTTGCTCATACATCACACCTGGGCCCCATCTGGCTCTCAGTCTTTTCTTTTTTCTGCAACTTGCTGACATCTGCCCCCTCCACCCTTTCAATACTCCTGAGCTAACTCTACCTCCTCCAGAGACCTCATGCTCTCCCAGCCACACCTACCAGGCCCTGCAACCTCTCTCCTGCGCTTGTCCTCAACTCCTCTGTAGCATTAGCTTCCATTGCTGTGACGTTCCCATGGTCGGTCCCTGCTACGCAGACCTCGCCCTCTCTGGGATTAATCCTGCCCCACCAGAATCATTGATATGTTGGTGTTGCACCCACTGAAAATGTGGGGAGCATAGTTGGGGGGGAAGAGACTGGGTTCAGGGGAAACATATGTCTTGAGGATACCACCAATGGGTCCTATGTTTCCTCCAGAAAAGTACCCCAGTGTCATTTTTAATTTTTTAAAGCAATTCAGTACAAGAAGAGGAATTCAACGGATCCTGCATTTGTTCACAATAAGGGTGGCATTTCCGGTGCCTCGCCATGCGGCAGGTATTATCTCCCTGCACGCTTGCTGAGGTTCTGCCTGTGGTTGCCATTGGGGAGTCTCCACTGCCACCCCCACTGCATTCCATGTGAAGAGACTTGAGCTAGAGAACATTCCTGACCTTTCTCTCCACCCTGTTCTCCCCCATTTCCTGCTTGCTCCATGGTATTTCCATGAAGATATGACTGGCAGTTGTAGAGGGGAGACCTGGGCCCCATTCCCTGTGACTAGGGTCCATAGGGATGAAGGACTTGGAGGCCAACTGAGGCTTTGTTTCGTGGCTTATTTTTTTTCAATCATAACTTGTATTTCTTTTTCCTGTTTTATTGCAAAGGGTAAGATCTCAGGTGTGTTATTGTGGACATCCACCCACCAGAAATTGGTAGTGAGGCTAATGTTTTATCTATCTGATTTCTATAGCTACCTCTCAGTTCTGAACCTGTGAGGGAGATATTATTTATAAGCCTTCTAATCTCTACCTTAGAGAGATGGAACTGGGAGAATTTTTGCCCAAGGTCATACATTTATTAAGTGGTAGAATTCCCACATAAACTCCAGTCAGTTTGACTTCAAAGCCCATAATTTTAACTACTATTCTATAAAACCTCCAATAAAGCATGTTCTAGAAGAACAATAATCTTGCTCTAGTACAAGATCAGAAATACACACCATTAGAATAGAATACAAAGCAGCTACTATATAGGTGAACCAATTATATAGAAAAACACAGTTCATGGTAAAGCAAGTATGGTAAAGTGAACAAAATGATCCACGACTCAGGGTGGGAGGAAATTAATTAAGACTTTATATTTAACACTAAACTTATCTGCAGTCAGATGACAGATTTAAAATCTATAAATGTAATAAAATTCTACAGAAGCTAGCAGGAAATATTGAAGTTTTTCTTACCCTCTGCAAAAACATTTTTAAGTTTTCCCTAACTTCCCTTAAACTTCCTGAGGAGATTGCAAGTCTCCAAGCAGTAGGGAAAAAATCACAAGGGAAAAGGTGAATGTTTTTGGCTCTGTGATGGATGGCATGGGGTGGGGAAGGCCCCGGAGGACTCCCGAGAATGACATGACATGGGCATGTGCAGAGAGACCCTGGGAATGAAGCTGCAAGGACCAGCACTAGAAATCATCTTTGAACACTAAGAAATAGACATCAACACGATGTTGCCAGTGCTTTTTCTTCCTTGGTGACCTATGGCTGTGTGTACAGCTCCTACGCCTGGTGCTAGATCCTTAGTTTGCACTTGGCCTTGACTTTCAAGATCAAAATATATTTCTCAGATCTATGTGGTGATCCACCATTTCTGGCTCACAGCTCACAAGTGTTAAGAAGGACAGGGGTTGGTTTCCTCTGTTACATAAACAGGTGCCTTTGGAGTCACCTGAAGGAAGACTGGTTCCACCCCAGATGGCTGGGTGGGGCTGCAGATCAGTTCAATCGCCAATGGCTAGGGAGTTGCCCTACTGTGCCTGAGCAAGGAAGCTGTAGAAAGACCCACGAGGAGGGTGAGGAGGGCGAGGAGGGGCGTCTGCGGGCTTCCAGGTGGGTGTAGTTGTGCACCTGGCCAGGGCTGGGGAGCCCAGGCCCTTCCTCCTTTCCCTGCCTGGTGAATCCCTTCCACCTGACTGTTCGCTTCGTTAGGGTAAGTTAGGCCCTTTGTAATGAGCCAGCGATCTGTTGAGTAAGCAGGGTTTTCTGAGCTCTGTGTCTTCTCTAGCAAAGTAACCAAAGCTGAGGAGGGTTGGTCGGCAGGTAGCCGGCTGGTTAAAGCACAGGTGACTGGATGGTTAAAGCACAGGTGACTGTGCGCTCTTGCCACCAGCAGTGAGTCACATTCACACGCGCTTGGATTTCCAGAGATGAACCTTCTCTTGGTTTCCCACCGATTCCCCACAAAAGTGCTCCCTTGGGGGGATGCTTTAAGATGCCTGGCGCGTGTAGGCGTGTGACACCCACTGGGAAGAGGCAGTGGCGGCTGGGCACAGGCCAGGCCCCTTCGTCTGCCCTGCGGGCTCTTTCTGAGTGGCCGCCTCACTCCGGAGTAATGCAGCTGACCCGCCAGGCAGGGTCCAGCTCCCCTGCCGCAACACCACACCCCGTCTGACCCTGTCTTCAGGCCCTGAAGAACGAGGGGCATGTTCCAGACAAGGACACGGGGCTCTGTCCTTCCCATTTACCTGCAGGTTGGCTCAGTTCCCAGGTTCGGCTGCCAGGCTGGGATCCCCTGAGACCTCAGAGGGGAGCCGAGGGAGCAGGGCTGACCTCCATTTGTGCTTTCTAGGTCTGCTCATGCCCTTTATCGCCCTTAGTCCAGCTCCAGCTGCCCCAGGTGCCTCCTAGGGCTTGATTTCTGTGCTCCTCCCCCGCCCCGTTCTGTCTGGACCCAACTGGGCCCTGGTCCCGTCTCCAGGCCTTGTAGGGCCCCTTCCCTGACAGCCCTGACCCCTCTCCCTGCCTTGTGCCTGGGACCCCAGCCAGAGCTGAGCACAGCGCCTGGCACACAATGAACTCTCAATAAATATTTGCCAAATGAGTCAATTCCTCGACCGTCCCCTCAAATAGTCCAGTGAGCTCCTTGACCCCTGCCCTCAGCCCTGTCCCTCAGGGTAGGCTGCTTTGACCAGGAGATAAGTACTGGCTGGCCACAGCTCTCGGTTCCTGTCCCCTGACCGCACACTGGCCTGCTGGCCGTCTCTCCCTTCCGCATTTGCAGAACCTTCTCATGCACACCCCGGCGCAGGGCCCCAGCACCGTGAGGTACCCTGGGTGGTTTTGTTGTCCCAGGGTTTTCTGCAGGCTTGGCTCACTCGGTCTCCAGTTCATTTGTCAGTGGGGGCCCAGGGGACCCACCTGTGTCACTATCATTGTGCCCCTCCGAGGGGTTGTATTTCATTTTCAAGACTTGAAAGAAGTGTCTGGGCAGCCCCATGCTCTCCGCAACCTCTCCAAGCAGGCCTGGGTCAGCGCTGCAGGGCCCGCTGAACGTGTCTCCTTCTCAGCCTGCCCACTCCCTTGCCTGCCCTCCTGCCTCAAAAAAACCTGGCCCTGTGGGTTTGGGCACTCTGAGATTTACAAAGGTGTCAGGTCCGGGCACGCATCTGCAGGTGTGCTTGAACCCTCCCAGCCTCGCTCACCAGGCCTCCTGGTCTCAGGCCTTGGAGAGGCAGGTGCACCCCCAACTAGGAGATGGCAGCCTGACCAGCTTTGCCCACACAGGAAAGTGCTGGGGTTGGGGAGACACTTGAGCTCAAGGTGGCGCCCTCAACACCTGACTGGGACATGCATCCCCAAATCAAATGGTTAGTGCACTCACTAACAAGCTGCAAGTGGGGTTCAGGCTTTTCTTGACATCTGGGTGCACTGAACTTTCAAGGGAGTTGCCCTGACTTGCATTTCATGAGACTTTGCGCTGGTCCCCAACTGACTGGACGAGTAGCCAGCATCTGGGCACTCAGCCTCATCACTGCCCAACTTGAAGACTTCACAGAGGAAAGAACATGTTTTTAAAACACACACAAAAAACCCATCCCGTCTGAACTGAACATTTTCTCCGGCTTGTTCAACACCACCATTTACATTCCTGGGCCGGTCAGCAGCCAAGATATTTATAGCACGGCCCTGGCACTCCATCTTGCCTAATTGGCTCGCCCTGACGGGGCCCCCATCCGTCATGGTAAGTGGGCCTTTCACCAGCCTCCCGAGGACTCTCAGCCGGCCGGACATTCCCAGGCCTGGGGGCAGGGGCGGGGAGGTGGGCCCAGTCTGCTCCCTGTGTCCCCACCAGTGGGTCCCCTCACACCGAGAGTCCTCAACAGTGAGTGCGTGAATCAGGTCCTCTGTACCATCCAGCAGAGGGACGACCAGGACGCCTGACAGCATCATCCCAGAACTTCCCAGGCCTATGTACTGCCTTCACACTTCCCATGGCCTCTCACTCCATCCTTCTTACTTACAAAGGCGCCTTTGTACTTGGCCTCGTGACTTCACGCTCTGTAGGACGATGCCTCAGTTCCTCCATCAGCTCTGGAAGGCCCACCACCATGACCCCATGACAGGGGTTGCTCTCTCTGCTCCAGACACAGCGAGCTGCATGCCCTTCCCCACAAGGGAAGGTGGACACTGGCCTCTGTGCGGGCTCTGCTCTTTGCCTGGCAGCTTCCTACCTCCTCTCAGCCTGCTTACCTTCTGTGTCTACCCCAAACACCCCCTCCGACATATTTGCCTTTGTCCCTCACCACCTCCTTATAGAGTTGGGGTCTCTTCACACTACTCAAGTGTTCTGGAATCCCTCTCCAGAGCCTCCAGCACATCCATCGCATTGGGTTGTCCTTGCCTGAACTTGAACTCTCCAAGGACCAAGGGCCAGGTTTCTCCATGTTCCCTGTAGAACATTCCTTGGCCCTGCTGAGAACTCCATCTATTACGTTGTCCCTCAGGTCTAAGGATTGAATGAATTTTGCTCTCAAAAATACTGTATGGTATCAAATTAGTCTTGATACTTTGAAATTGGGATGGCATGTCATAGTTCAGTTGTCAGGGATTTGACCTTTTTTTTAAGATTTATTTATTTAGAACTGGGTGCTCAGAAGCTCAGGGGCGGTGAGAGGATTCACCAGAGACAGAGTGGGGAGCAGAACAGGCAGGTCGACGAAGTACACTGCTGAGGGGAGCAGCGGGCGGGTCAGTAGAGGTCTGCCATGCTATGTGGTCACCTCCGGGGCAGGCGGGAATCGAACACATGCGGAAGTGGCTTTAGCTTCTTAGTGCTGTGCTTTAACCTGTTGTGCCACCAGGGAGGGCGCTGATTTGACCTTTCTTAATAGGCCACAGAACAATGGTGCATCTTTCTATCGATGGCTCTTAAGACTGGACGGAATGTAAGGCTGCTAATGACAGTAAGTGACTGAGACGGCATAGTGTTCAGGCCAGACCTTGAGCCTGACTGTCCTGGATTCTGAAACTGGCTCTGCCATTCTCTGGCTGTGTGAGGCCGGATGATTACTCTTGGCTTCCGAATCTCAGCTTCCACATCTGGAAATGGGGATGCTGACATGACAGGCATACTTCATTTATTGTGCTCCATGGGTATTGCTTTTTGTAGAAGACCCTCCACCGGCAAAAAGATGATGACTTGCTGAAGGCTCAGATGATGGCCAGTATTTTCAGCAGTAACATATTTTTTTAATGAAGCCATGTGCATTATTTTTGAGGCATAACACTATTGCATGCTTATAAACTATAGTATAGTATAAACGTAAATTTTGTATGCACTGGGAAATCAAAATGTTTTGCTTGATTCGCCCTACTGCAGCAGTCTGGAACTGATCCCTCAATATTGCCAAGGCGTGCCTGAACTGTCTTCATTGGTGGTTGAGAGAATTATATTCAATCTGAGAAAGAATTAGAGGTGCTCAATAAGTAAGAGCTGCTGCTATTCAGTTGTTAACCATAAAACAGTGATTTACATTGTTGGTCATTCAGTAGATCAAAATATATATTTTTCATCCATATTTGATCTTCATCCATAGTGCCCAGCCCAAAGTCTGGAGAGTGTTGAGAGGATAAAGGTGGCTGTATGACTTGGATGGATGGCGCCTTGTTGCCAGGGGAACATTCCATTCCCACTGCTGACCTCCAGGGAGAGGAGAGGGGTTGGAGGTTGAGTCCATTTGCCAATGGCCAATGAATCAATCAGTCATGCCTATGTAATGAAGTCTCCATAAAAGCCCAAAGGGGTGGGGTTTGGAATGCCTCTGGGTTGGCGAACATGTGGCATTTCCAGGAGATGGCGCACCAGAGAAGGCATGGAAGCTTGCTTTTCCCAGCTCTTCCATATAGCTGTTCCTAAGCTACATTCTTTATAATAAACCAGTGATCTATTGAGTACGTGCATTGCCTCAGGTCCTTGAGCCTCTCTAGAGAAGGGGGACTAGGAACCTTTGATTTGTGGTTGGTTGGTCGGAAACACAAGTAACTGCCTGGACTCTGAAGGGGACAGCAGTTTGGGGAGACCAAACCCTTAACCTGTAGGACCTGACACTGTCTACCGGTGGGTAACTTCAGAATTGAGTTGATACTATATTTGATCTTAGCCAAAGGTTGAGAAGCAATGCAGGGTTAAGCTAAAGTCTAGGTGGTGGGGAATTCAGTGCAGGGTACCAACACACCATCATTCATGCAACAGAGATCTGAGTGCCAACAGGGAGCACGGGGATAGGAATGATAGGAAGACTAGACTGTGCTGCCCAACGGATCTCAGTTTGGCTACAGAGATGAAGGAAAATCCTTAATTGTAAATTAAGGTAAATTCTTACAAAGGAGACAAACCGGTGGCTTTGAAGGAACATACTTGGGAAACCTAGTTTGGGACGGCAATGAGAGAGATAAAAGACAATACCTGAAGGACTAGAAGGGCCAGCTGGGCCAAGTCTGGAGGGAAGAACTTGCAGACAAAGGCTCTTGCCAATGCACAGCTGCAGGAGCGGAAGGATGTGAGCGAGCCCAGGCCATAGGAGTGTGTAGACCCAAAGGGGTGCTAATTTTGCTCCGGTTGCAATAGAGGCTTTGGGGAAGTAAGAGGGGTAGTTTAAGCAGGACAGTCGTATCCAATTTATGTCTTAAGTCGCTCTTCTGGTTGGGGAAGCAACCGGAGTGGGCAGAGGTGAGTCAGGCAGGAGACTGGCAGCACCACCTGGGGGCGGGTGGGTGGTGGCTTGGACACAGTGGTGGAAGGGAGAACAGAGGGGAGTGGAGTTGGGACTTATTTTGGAGGCAGAATTGACAAGCCTTGGCAACACACCGACGTGGGTGGTGATGAGCAGGAGGGTCCAGGGCTGCCTCCCAGTTTCTGGCCTGAGTGACTGGGCGGATGATGGTGCCGTTTCCTGAGACGGGGAAGATGCAGGGAGGAGCAGGTTGGGGAGGAAATCAGGAGTTTACTTTTGGATGCGTTAAACTTGAGCTGTTATTTATCTTTGCTTGGCTAATTGCTGACAGAGCTGCGAGGACCTCAAAGCGGCAGGGAAGAGGGCCGTCTCCACCCAGGCGTGCCCTGCCCACCTGCCACCCTGTCAGGGGTTTCGGAGCACCGGAGCTGGAGTGTCTTTTCTCCTGCCTTCTGGGGCCGGAAGCCAGCGAGCCTTCCCAGTCTCTAGAAAGACCAGTTTGCCCTTCCTTTTCATTGCACAGCATGGGCTCATCTCATTCCAGTCCGTGGGCGCAGTGGGGAGGCAGCTCTGTGCTGGGACCCTTCCATCCACACACCCTGAGCTCCAGGACCCAGGTATGGGCCCCAGTCCACACCCCATGTGTGCATCCTGGAACGTCGCTGCATAATTCTTTAGAATCACACAGACTCCAACCACCTCTCTCACCCACATCTACTGGCAGTGAGCTGGTGTACCCCATCTGTCATGTGGGGGCAATGACAGTGCTCCCATAGGGCTACGAGGAGCACTCACTGAAATAACGCATGTCAGGAATTCACCGAAGCTCCTGGAAAGCAAGGACGCAAGTCGGTGTTATTTATTATTACCTTTCCCTCACTCAAGTTCGCCGTAATGACCCAAGGGTGAAATTCCCAAGGACCACCTTCCCTTCCTTTCCTGCCTGCCCCCCGACAAAGCTGTGATGGTGGGATTCCGGGTGGGTCAACCCATGGGAAGGGCAGGGCAGCTGCGTCAGCCCTCTTGGCTCCTGTGCTCTCTAGGGCCTGTCAGCAGGGGCGACTTTATCTGGTGACTGGGGGAGAGCTGGCAGGGTCTGGGGAAGAGAAGACAATGGGCCCTTGTCTTTGTTGAGATTTCTCCTCCCAAGATGCTGCAGCCCCTAGACAAAGATGACCTCATTCCTTCTCGAGGTTCCAGGATGGAGGACAGAACAGGCCTGGCGCTGGCTCCATCCCACACACTGGAAAACCAGGTCACTGGAGAAAGGAGACAAGAAGGCACAGAAGCTTTCGTCCTCATCCCCTACCTGAACACACGAGCCGCTGCGTTGCTGAACCCACGGAAAGACAGCCTGCCAGGTCCCGCCATCCGGACCAGTGGTGGGCAAGCTTCTGGCCAGACAATCTATGACTGGCCTCCGCTCCGCCACTCAGCTGGGTATCCTGAGCAACTGGGCCTCTGTCTCCTCATCTACCTGGGCCTGGCCACCCCTTCCTGGCAGGGATGTGGTGTCTGTGGACATCATTGACTAAGGACACAGGCCCAGACTGCCCTGCTGAAAGCCAGAGCCTGCCCCCCACCCAGCAGAGGGTGTCTCTCCAGGGCTGACAGCCTTGCTGGGTGATGGATTAACACTCACTGAACCCAAGCCCCAGGGGGCCACCAATGTTTCCACCCAGTCAAGCACCCTGCAGTACGAAGACACAGTAAGGGGCCTGGCATGGCCTTATGATCAATTTCTGAAGGAAATTTTCAGTCGGCCTTCCTGGGCATTCAGACCCCCGCCCACAGCAGTCCTGACTTCTTATGCTGTGCCCTACTCTGCACAGAGGGGTTTCTCCCACCTGGTCTCTACCACCACCCCACCTGGAGATACCCCCGCTCCCCACGTATGTTGCCTCTCCTCTAAAGTGGGATCACAGGGACCCACAGAGACTCGGAACCTCAGATGAGGCCAGGGGCCCGCACAGGCACTGGGCCAGTGCTTATGAAAGGGTCGCTCTATGGTGATGGCACAGAGGTGATCTGGTGATGGGAAGCCCACGGGATTACAACTGAGATGGAAGAATGCACAAAATGATGTAAAAATAAACTTTATATTAAAAAAAAAAAAAGGTGTTCTGTTGTTCCAGACAATAAGTGTCTGAAAGGCCATTTAGAGCAACCTCCAACTCACACATGGAGAAAGCCAGGCTTGGAGCCGGCCAGTGCTCATCCCAGGCATGCAGCCCGTCAGGGCAGGGCCCAGTTCAGAGCCCAGCTCTGGGCTTCCAGGTTAAGGCTCAAGAGCCGGCCCTTCCCTGCAAGGCGGGTGTCTGGAGAGCTGTCCCCAGGGGCTCAGGCTCCAGGTGAGGGAGGCAGGCGAACAGAGCCGGGGCCCTCCAGGAGGCGGCCAGCACTCTGACCTTTCCCTTGGCCCCAGCTTCCACTGCGGCTGCATTCCCAGTGAGATAAACAAGGGATCAGTAGGAGCAAAATGAATGAAGTAACGGGGAAGATATGAGTGGCCTCACCCAGCCCCCGGCCAGCCCCACCCGCTGCCGGACAAGGAGGGCTTTGGAGGAGGCCAGGCCCTCCCCCAGCCTTGGCTGTGCCAGGCACCAAGGGAGCTCAATCCTGAGCCAAGCCACAGCTGATCCCCCGGACTCAGGATGCAAGCCCCTCTCAGAGCCCAGGACCTTCCCTGGGCCCTGTCCCCGAGCCGCACCCTCCTTCCTGGCCTCCTCAGCCCCTAGCTGGGTTATTTCCAATCTGAAGGCTTGGCAGGTCTGGACAACACCTCATTCCCACGTGCAAACTTGCCCAGCCCCTGGGGTGTCTGGAGCAGGCCTGGGGCCTGCCACCCTGGCTCAGCTGGGCCTAGAGCTCAGCCCAACACAGCCCATCCATGTCTAGGGCACTGCAGAGCCTCTGCCCGGTGTGCTGGAAAAGCTGTTTACCCAGCCCCAGTGCCAGCCCCTTGCCCCTCAGCCTTTGGCCTGTCACAAGCCATCCTGACTTCTCTCTGCAGCCCTGGAACACTGGGGGGTGACTCCAGGGCCAAATGGGGGCTGGCACTGCTGACCCAGCTTGGGTACCAGCCAAACTGGACACCAACCCGAACACCTTCCCCTGCTGAGATGCAGACAAAGAGCGAGTGTCAGCTGGATGGGGCTCTTCCTGCCAGCTACAGAGCCAGGCTGCCCGCTACAAGGACCCAGGGCCTACAGCCTAGCACAGGGACCCCAGAAGATGAGCCCCTGCCTTTCCCTGCCTCAGAAAGAAGTGGGCCCTCCCTGGTGGCACAATGGGTTAAAGCACAGCACTATGAAGCACTCCACAGCCACTGCAGCAGGAGTTTGATCCCCAGCCAGGTGACCCACATGGCGCAGCAGACCTCTCCCGCCTCACATGCTGCTCCCCTCAGCAGTGTATTGTAGTAGATCTGCCTGTTCTGCTCTCTGCTCTGTCTGTGGTGAATCCGCTCACTCCCCCCTCACACCCTTCCTCGGAACCTCTGGCCTATACCTCAGTTCTTGTATGCATAAATAAATAAATCTTAAACAAAAAAGGGAGGGAGGAGGAAGAAGTAAAGGTAAAAGGACGCTCTGTATGCGGGAAACATGTAGAGTGACCACCAGTCACAGAAACAGAAGACTGCCAGACAAGGAAGGCTGGGAGCCCTGCATTGGCCTGCCTGGCCCACCCTGGACCTCAGCCCTGCTCTGCCAATGGCCCAGGGGCTGGCAGAAATGAGGCCATCTCTTGAGGACCTCAGCTTTCTCAGCCATCAACCGCT
>NW_004567125.1:2009006-2011223 GCF_000260355.1 Condylura cristata | reverse complement strand
TGCCCCCCAACACCTAGAGAGATCCCGCAGAGGTTCCTTAAGGTTCAGCTGCCCTCCTGCCTTCACACTGCTATCATCTACCCCCTGAGCTTCACCCCAGCCCTGACTCTCTGGATTCAGACCCCAACTTTTCCAGAATACTTCCTGCCACCCCACCCTGTGTACCCTCTGACCATCTGACCATCAGGCCACAACTATCTCCCCAACACACCACAACCTCCCCACCCTGGGCGTCCCGCTCTCCTGGAGTGTCTGCTCTTGGGCTTCCTTGTGCCTCGGCCTCGCAGGCAGGACCTAGCGTCACTGAGAAGCCTTTCTTGACCCCTACTCAGACCCGTGTCTGAGCCCTGCACAGGCTGCTGGGTGGGCAGGCAGCCTGGCCTCACCATGACACTGCGCCCAGGTGTCTCTGGGGTCACCCCGTGCCATCAGGAACTCTGCTCTTCTCACCATTTTTCAGAGACAACGGGCCCCAGGGAGAGGGAGGGATGTCCAGGGTTACCCACCTTAAGGAGGTGGTGCTGACCCCAGAGCCATTCTGGTCTGCCCCCAAGACCGCTTCTGACCCTGGTGGCTTCACTGATCGGGGCAATCATCTTGGGCCGGGGCTCAGAGACAACCTCCCCCAGGTCCCAGTGTCTCTGCTGCAGACAGGCCCTGTGGGACATGCTGCTTGACGACCATGGCAAGTTCTGGCAAGGCTGGTCCAGGCCATGGCCCACGGCCAGGGAACAGACACCACCAGTCCGAGCCCAGGAACACAGCACCTCATGGACGGGGTGGTGGCACGTGCCAGCTCATGCCCAAAGCAGAACCCGGCCCCTGTGAACAGCGGGTTCAGCCCTGAGGGGCCCAGGTTCCTGCGCTTGCTCCCCCGAGAGCCCCCAGGAGGTGGCTGGATCTCAGGGTTGATGCTAAACATGCGTGAGCCCGGCAGGCAGGCAGACGGGAGGCGCCCCCACAGAGGCCAGCGTCGCTCGGGCCCAGCAGCCAGCGATGAGGAGACCCCTGACTCCCTGCCAGGAAGCCACTTAGCGGCAGCCGCGGCACACCGGAGACACCCAATCTGTCAGCACCGGCCTCGTGACCAGCCGGCGCCCGGCCATGGCTGCGGGGGAGCCACGTGGAGAGAGGCCCAGCTCAGAGGGAGGGGCTGAGGTTGCCACCCCCTGCCCGGGACTGACGTGCCTTTGCCGTCCTCCGAGCCAGGCTCACCCGAGGCTGGCCTGAGACTATGTACCCCCGGTCCCAGACTACGTACACCCTGCGGGTTCATCCTCCTTATTCATAAGAAGACACAAGAATCACCACTGTGAAGGGTGTTGACTGAGTAAGACCTACAAGGTGCTCATGGAAGGAGGGCAGGGGAGACGCGTTGTTGGGGTGTTTATCCATGAAGAGGCCTCTCTTCCTGCCTGGCCATAGTTCTGCCCGCAGCTGTCTCAGGATCTCAGCTCGCCCCCGTGCCCCCGAGTGACACCTTCCTTTCCTGTGGCCTTCAGGCCTGAGGGTGAGCGGGTAGCGGCCCCCACAGCTGCTTTGTTGGGCCTGAGTGTTCCTTCTCGGTTCCCAGACCCCACGCCCTCCTCTTTCTGCACACACTCCCTTCTTTGAAGTCGCATCTGTTAATCCCATCGGGTGTCTCAGGGTGTCCGGCCTAGACCTCCGGATGTAAGACCCAGACAGGCACTGGTGTCCTGCTGCTTGCCTCAGCACCTGCCCCACGCCCAAAGCTTGAAACTGGACCCTTTAGTGCTGAGACATCCCCAGTTGACTAACTTCTCCCCATGGCTCAGGCTCATGCCCTTTGCCTTCACCTCATGTACGTCCTGATCCGTAGGCCCAGATCTCTGCCTCCAAATCCATGATGAACGCCTACTTCCCTGGGCCTGCTCATGCTTGTATCTTCTTCCCTGAAAGGTCAGTGTGTCTATCAGTGAGCGGTCTGGCCTGCCTGCCTAGCCCCTAGCCATGTGCATCACCTCTACTTCCTGCTGCCCTGAGGCTGGCCTGCTCTGTCTCACCCCTGGTGAGCACTGGGGGGCCTGCCTGTGAGTATGTGCTCAGCATCCCGTGTGTCCAACTCCCCCAGTGGGGTGGAGAGGCACAAGGAGTGGGTCCCAGAGGCTCTGAATGCTGAGCTCAAGGTTTAACCTGAAGGCAGTGGGCCGCACTGAATTGTGTAGCAGCGCGTGGGTGATGTGTTCCCCCCCTGCC
>NW_004567125.1:1935977-2008906 GCF_000260355.1 Condylura cristata | reverse complement strand
GCCAGGGCAGCCGTAGGGAGGGTAGGGAGAAGAGGAGCATGTACAGCTCCCTGAGCTGCAGGAGAGAAGCGCACCCTGCTGCCAGAGGGGGCTGAGCCTCTGCTGCCCGCCCTGCTGGACTCGGCTGATTGCTCGCCAAGAGATGCTGACCTCGGGTGCCAGGGGCTCTCGAGGGAATAGATGTGAGGGAAATGGGGCCTGGGTACCGTCACCCAGCTATTTTCCAGCTGTGTCCCAGGGACACTGAGGGCACCCAGGCCTAGGAGAGCAGCCCTGGCATAAGCCCAGTGGCTCTTTGCCAATCTTGAGTCCCTACCTCCCCACGGAGGGCAAGGTTGCCCACACCTATACTTACCTGGGTAGCCCAGAGCCCACCTACCTGCTGCTGTGTCTAACATGCCCTGGGAACCAGCCTGCTGCTGGGGCCTGCTCACCTAGACAGGCTCCCCTCAGATCCAGCTCCCAGGTCACCCACCGGCCTGGTCCTGCCAGCCTCATATTGTTCCATACATTCTTGCCTAGGATTTAACCCCTTCCTGCTGCCCTTGTCCCCCCAGCCCCACTCAGTTCCTGGAACTTGGGTCCCCATTCTCAACCTGTTCTCCTGTCTTCAAAGGAGAGCTGGATTCTGGCAAACCCTCGATTCCCCTGGCTTCCGAATGTCTCTTCCCAAGCAGCCCCTTCACCCTCAGCTGCAGGCATCACATTCTCATCCAATAGTCAAGAAGGAGGAAGGGGAAAGAAAGGCCACCCCCTCCCAGTTCTGTCACCACTTTGCTTTTGTCTGTTCTTGAACTTCATAAATGGAGGCATGTAGTACACATCCCTTCGTGACTGTTTATCTTACGCAGTGACATATCTCTGAGAGTCATCCAAGTTTCGTGTGAATCAGTAGTTTTTCTCCTTATAGCTGTGTGGTTTCCATCTATGTATATACTACTTCTGCTGATGGATGTGTGGATTGTTTCCCGTTTAGGATTTTATGAATGAAGCTGCTTCGAATATTCTTATGACAGTCCCTGGGGGATCTGTGAACTCTTTTCTCTCAGATGTCTACCTTGGAGTGAAATTGTGGGATCAGAAGGAAGATGTATTTTTAACTTTACTAGAAACTGCTAAACAGTTTTCCAAAATGGCTGCACCATTTTGTGCTTCCTCCAGCAGTGTATAAAACGCCGTGTCTTGTCAACAGTTGGAATTGTGGGTCTTTTTTATTTTAATCTTCTTGGGTGTGCATGTCTCATTGTGGTTTTAGGAAAATGTTCTATCATGAATGACAAAATATCCAAAATAAAACAATCTTAAAAACAAATACACGATTTATTTTGCTTTAAAGAGAGACGAAGAAATTATTTCCTGCTGAGTGAGGATGTTGTATACCCCGGGGATATCTTTGTGAAGACCCTGTTCAAGTATTTTGCCCATTTTAAAATTGGGCTCTTTTTTTTTTTTTTAAGATTTATTTATTTATGCATACAAGAACTGGGGTACAGGCCAGAGGTGTGGGGCTGACAGGATTCACCAGAGACAGGGTGGGGAGCAGAACAGGCAGATCCACTGAAACACTGCTGAGGGGAGCAGTGGGCGGGTCAGGAGAGGTCTGCTGCGCCATGTGGGTCAGCTCCCTGGCGGGGCATCGAAGTTGTGCTACTGGCTGCAATAGCTTCACAGTGCTGTGCTTGAACCCGCTGCACCATCAGGGAGGGCCCCGAAATTGAGCTTGTCTAAAAAAGATTTTGATTTGTGAATGTTTTGTATATATTCTGGATGTAGGTTCTTTATCTGATATATGTACTGCAGTTATCATCTCCTCTATGACTCACCATGTCACTTTACTACTGGATTTTCCTTCTTCTGTTGTACCTTTTTATACTTACATATAATTTTACAGCAACTAAGTATACATTTTAATCCTTGTCTTGAAAAATGCATGCATTATAAACTTACAACCAGTAGGCAAATAGGTCCTGGAGATTTAATGTACAGTATAGTGAATATAGACAACGATTTTTCATTATAATCATCAAACTTGCTAAGAATGCGGATATTAATGATTCCTACTACAAAAAAAAAATGATAACTATGTGGTGTGGTGGAGAAGCCAGCTATTGATACCATGGCAACATTACAATATATAAATGTATGAATCAACAAGTTGTATAACTTAAATTTACACAATTTTATATGCCAGATGTATTTTCATTTAAAAAAATGAAAAGAAAAATACATTTACTAATGTAGCCTCCACCTCTTCAAGACACAAAACATTTCCATCACTCCAGAAGTTCCCTCATGCCTTTTCTCAGTAGTGCAGCAATCTCTGATCAGACTTGCACAACCGTTGATTAATTTTGCTTTTAGTAAAGTCTTTTGAAGAGGAGACATTTATAATTTTTTTGAAGCCCAATGTACAATCTTTTTTCTTCATCGGTCATTGTGTTTTGTGTAATGCTTATTTAATACATTTTTGCTTTTCCCCAAGTTATAAAGATCTTATCCTACAATTTCTTCATGGTTTTAGCTTTTATATTTTGTCTGGAATCCATCTTGAGCTAATTTTTTTGTGTGTGGTATGAGGTAGGGATCAAGTTCACTTCCCCCGTCCCCATACATTTATCCAGATGTCCTAGTAACAAACGATAAAGAGCTTTTGCTTTTATCATAGCATTGCATCTATGTTTTTGTCCTAAGTCTACTGCCCACATAGGCAAGGCCTGTTTCTGGGCTCTGTGCTTTTCCAATTTGAGTCTCTTCTGTCAGCAGGTAATGAGCTGAGGTCTTCCCCTGCTTGAAACCCCTGACCCTCCCTTAACTTCACCTTCTCCTTCAATCTCTCCTCTACTTCAAAGCCAAGTTATTTGAAGAGCTCACTCTTTCTACCCTCATCTCCTGCTTTCCCTCACAATCCCCTCCATCAATAGGCTTCCATCAACCCTATTCCACCAGGTTCACTGATGACCTACTTTGTTGGTAAATCCAGTAGAAACTTTTCAGTTTTTCTTTCATCCATATTGCTACAGCACTTGACACTAGTTTTGACTTTTCACTAAATGAATCCCTACTGTCTCTTCTTCTGTGACACACACTTGATTTGCTTCCTCTCTCTCCAGCTACTCCTTCTCTCACTACTCTCCTTTTTCTATCCCTGGAAGTTGGGCTCCCCCAAACTCAGTCTCAGGTCCTCTTCTCTCCCTTCTCTCCCCCTCTTACATCTTCTTTTAGGAAGCTCGTCTTCTCCCACGAATTCTCCCAGGCCCAAGGTATCTTCTCTGGCTGCATGTTAGAATCCTGAGGAGCCTTAAGAAAATTTCAATGCCAAGCAGAATCCAATAGACTCCTCAGAGATTCTGTTGGCCCAGGGGTAGGTCCCAGGCATCAGTATTTTTTTTAATTCCCATATTTCCTTCTAATATGCAGCCAAGTTTCAGAGATGCTGGTGACACCCAAACCTTCACTCCAGTGTTACCTGTCTCCACGTGATGATTCTCTGCACCAGAAACTCCATGTCCCCAAGTTCCCTTCCTCTTCCCTCTGGCAGCATTGACTTAAACTGGACATTTTGGAGTTATTTCTTGTTTTTCCACCTTTCTCACCTCAGATGGGTCTGACAAGTACTTTCTAAAGTCCTCCTGAGACAGTTATCTTTCTTTGCTCTGGTCCTATAACAAGCTGGGCAGGAGAGACACAGGGTGAACAAGGTAGATGTAATTTCTGCCTTTATGGTGGTTTGTTTGCCTCTTTGCTTATTTTTTTTTTAAGATTTATTTATTTATGCATACAAAAACTGGCTTACAGGCCAGAGGTATGGGGTAGGGCTGGGAGGGGAATGAGAGGATTCACCAGAGACAAAGGGGAAACAGAACAGGTGGATGGACTGAAATACACTGCTGAAGGGAGCAGTGGGTGAGACAGGAGAGCTCTGCTGTGCCCTGTGGGTCAGCTCCCTGGCCGGGAATCGAACTTGTGCTGCAGTGGCTGTGACCAGCTTCCTGGTGCTGTGTTTTAACCCCATGCACCACCAGGGAGGGCCCTGGGTTTTTTTTTGTTTTTGTTTGTTTGTTTGTTTGTTTGTTTGTTTTTAATAGCACTGTAGGCCCCATTGGACTGGACATACATGAGACCAGTTATCTAAAACTTGAAAGTTAATATGTTTCGTCATATATCTACATCCATCATCACACTTAAGATAATGTACATCATTCCTGAAGTTTCCTTGTACTTTTTAGCAATCCCTCTTGCACCATGTACCCAACAACAACTTACATTAGATTCATTTGTGTTTTCTAGAATTTTACTTTCTGGTCTGGTTTCTTTCACTCAGATTATTTTGAGATGTGTCCATGTTGTATCCGAAGTTCATTTTTTTTATGGTTGTGTCAACTTCTACTGTACAATTATGCCTTCATTTGTCTATCCACTTGTCTGCTGATAGACATCTGGGTTATTTCCAAGGCACGTCAGCTGAAGGTCTGTGTCCATGGCAGCTAGGGGGCTGGACCTGGCTGAGGAGTGGAAGGACTAGCCTGGCCATGGACCCATGCCCATCTTTCCCTTTACCTGGATATTTTGCTGCCAGAGCACATTGACCTCATGTCCGTTCCCCTTGGGAGGTCCTTGGAAAAGGGAGTTGAGGTTGGAGAAGGAGAGCGGAGGAGGGAGGCAGAAGCTGAGGTCTTGGCAGTGCCGTTTCAGGAAGTTGCGGAAAAATGGGCCCCTGGCCACAGGGTGGGTGGGTACGGGAGCCTGCGTGGGGACTGGAGGGCCAGCTGAGCCTCAGTCTGAGGCTTCCTCCCCCAGGAGCACCACATGAGCCCCAGGGACCCTGAAAGTTGCAGGGCTTTTGCATGGTCCTTCCTGCTCCAGCCAGGCAAAGGGGTGAACCTGAGGTCACCCCAAGCTTCTTGCTGCTCTCTCAAACAGCTGCCTACCACAGGGGACCCCGGAGGCCAACTCAATAACTCGAAGCCATAAAATCTTGAAGGCGTTGAAGTTTGGACAGAAGAGCAGACGCGGCAAATGGGGCCTTTTCCCAGGCAGCTTTTGTGGAACAAGCAAAACAGATTTATGAGCGTCTGGTTGAAACCCAGTTGTAGGGGGTTGGGGGGAGGGGGGCTGGCCTGAGACACAGGCTTTTCTAGAGCACAGGGAAGATGATAAGTGGAAATTAATTGCACAGATCCAGTGACTATGATTTCAAATGCATGAAGCTCCGTCTTTACTGTGCTCTGTCACGGTGTCGGTTGGACAGAGCTTTTATGGGGTCCCCAAGGCCTTCCATCTCTGGTCCACTCTTCTCTGAAAGGCAGGTCGTCAGAGCGGCTCTTGGCCCTATGTGCATATAGTGCTCCCAGCCCGTGCTGGCAGGGATGTGGACTCTGATGTAGCTGCATGGCTTGCCCTAGAGTCACGGAGTGTCTCTCACAGATTCTGGGTAGACCCCAAGGATTCCAGGGTGTGCACATCCACACATGTGCACGTGTGAGCTGCTCCTGAGTGCCAGACATTGCTGAAGGGAGAAATGAGCTGCTCCCTTCAGCCTTCCTCTTGGAGATCAGCTCATTTGCAGAGACACAGTTTCTTGAACCACTGGGGAGTCTCCCACCTTCCCAGTACTTTCCAGCACAATCCAAGGAAGACACTGTTAGAGGTCCTCAGCTGGCTTGAAACAGGTGGAAGCGTCTCTGGGGCTGAGGCAACATTGGGGTGTACGGAAGGGTATGGGGTGAGGGGTGAGCAGGGATTGTCCAGCCTGGTCCCTTTAGAGTCTGAAGTTTCTTGGGGAGCCCTTGTTCACACAGCTCAATAAAGATGAGTTAAGCAGGATCCCAGGAGATGACTGCCCATGGAACGCTGTGTTCTTGGGGAAGACTCTTCTCCCTCCCCAGGGTTCCCCTGAGCCACAACCACCCCGCCTGTCAGTTCCTCAACCAGCCCCAGAGAGTTTTGTCTGTCTCCCTCACCCCAGATTCCTGGGCCTGTTGCCAGGGGAGACTGTAGAGGGGGGAAGGGGCTGCAGGTGCATTAACTGCAGCTTCCTAGGACAGAGGCCGTGGGGATTCAGTCCCGCCTCGAGAGGTGATCCTGGAAATTGATGTCTCCAAGGAATTTATAAACCTTCAGGGCCCGCATTTGGGTGCCCCAGGTGGTGGTCATGACAGCCACGGTCAGCCTCTTCAGCGTGGTCCTGAGGGAAAGGGCCGTACTTGGAAGCGTTGTGCATCGTGGCCACTGTCTATGCGCCATGAAGAATGAGCAAGATCAACACAGTCTGGCTCACCACACACTCGGCTGCAGGGCCAGGCTGTCCACGCACCCTTCGCTCGGCCCTGAGAACCACAGTCCCGCTGACCATGGTCAACCTTCACCACCTGCACCATAGGAACGGTGGGGTCCTCTGTCCAGGGCCACCAGCTACAAGACCCCCTTCTTCTTCACTCCTAAAAATGGGAGACCGGTTTCTGTCAGAAAGCAACCAAACCAGAAAGCAACCAAACCCGCGGCATGGCCTCAGGTTTCCTGCTGTTTCCAGGTTCAGCTCACCTGACCCGCCTATGATTTTGTTCCTAGTGGCCAGAGCAGAAGGGCCAGAGGGGCAGCACTGGGCACCTCTAAGGACAGGGACAGGACACAGCATTTGCTGGAAAACTCTAGCTTCTTGGGGCTTTTGCTGTTGAACCTCGTACGGAAGGTTTTAGCCAGAAGATTTGTAGAGACTTCAGGGGCTTCCTAATTTTACCTGGAGGTGTACAGGTGCATTTTTCAAGGGAAAGCCTCCACGCTTTACTAATGCGGCTTAGGGAGGGACGGAAGGACAGACAAGCACCAAGGCTATAGCCAGAACCAGCATGTATCAACATGGCCTCTCTCGCACCCAAAGGCCGACTGAGACCCAAGAAGAGAATGACTTGGCCAAGGTCACACACCTGTGAAGAACAGAGCCTGCCTGGAAGCCTGACCGGAGGTTATGGGCATCCACATCCTTAGCAGTCCAGACCGTCTCTTTGCAGCAAAGGAGCAGCAACTAGCAGGCTGTGTGTGCACACATATACAAGCACACGCGTGTGCGAGCTCGTGCGCACGCCAGGCCATGTGTGCACACATGTGCACGTGCACACACCCAGACCTCCCCCCACGTGCTCCCGCCCTGCTCACCAGACTTGTCTGCTCTCTTCTCGTGGATAATGAGCCCCCTATTGCTGCTGCTGGTGGGCGAGGTTCAATGAGATGATGGATGAGGAGCCCAGGGGCCCAGGCACGGGTGATGAGAGGCCTCAGCAGGATGGCATGCAGGCCCCATCCAGACTGGGCGTCACCCAGAATAAAATCATGCTCGTGAGGCTGTAAACATGGGCAGACAATAGGGGAGTCAGGCCCTGGGGCTCCATAAAGAGTGTCCGGCTGGGCCAAGGCTCAGGGTCTGCTGGGCCCAGGGGCGGCTGAGGGGACGGCAGGCGGGGGGCTGCTCCGGGCTTGGCTGGGACGGCTGTCTCGGGCCGCGGCTGGCTGATCCAGCTCCGAGTTGGCTGGGAGGCCTGGCCTCCGCACAATAAACAACAGAGAAAGATAAATCGCAAATGTGTCTGGAACTGGTGGGGAGCGGGGAGAGGTACTCAGGGGTCACTAGGGGGCCTGTCTCCTCCCTTGGCCTCTGCTGCCCCCTCTGGGAGGAGGCCCTGGCGCTCCAGGGTGTCTCAGTACCAGAGCCCATAGGACTGCAGGGGGCCAGGGTGGTGGGACAAGAGACAAGACGTATTGAGTATGGAGCCAGTGAGGGCCTCTGAGGCAATTTTCCACCTGGAAAATTCCAAAAGCATGCAAGGGCTCAGTGTTGAGTTAACAGGCTGGAGGGCAGGGAAGGAAGCTCAGTTCGGGCTGGGTGGGACCTCAGGGAGCCCATAGAGCCTGCGAACATTGGCTTCTGGGAGTGGGGACAGAGGGCAGGAAGGAGGAATGGGCAACCTACCCAGGGTTGCAGGCCAAGCCGCCTGTGACTGCCCCTTTTTAGGAGAAGAAATGGAGACGGGGCGAGGGCTTGCTCTGCCGTGCCTTCTCCGTGTCCCCTGACATAGGGTCAAAATCTCTCTCCTCACCTGCTGTCTTTGCCGCTCCAGCTACCAGGCTCATCATCACTTCCTCTCCCCCAAATCATCCCACCTGATCTCTCCATAACCGGCAACCAGAGGGATTGCAGGAGAGACACCCGCCCCCTGCCCCGACCTTCCTGTTCCCCTCCCCGGTGCCCCATAATCAGAACCAACGAGCCATCTTAAGAGTGCCGCGGGGCCTCTCTTTACTCACTTGATACCCACTCGAGGACCTTCTGTGGGACCTTGATTTTGCCATCATTCCCTCACCACCAGATATCTCTAGAATGTTCTTACATCCCAAGCCTTCACCTAATCTCAGCAGGAGACATAGCCCTGTCTCAGGAGGTTGGTATTAGGCAGCAGGCATGCACCTCCCCTAAATGCTGTTAGTTCTAGGGGGGAGACACGATCATCTGTTGGAAAGGGTTTGAGGAGACAGACACAGCTCTGGCCCGAAGTCTAATCTGAGGAGGGCACAGCTCCTGTTCTGAGACCAGAGGGTGGAAGCGTCGGGGTGTTGTGGCTTGACCTGAGTGGAGATGTAGCCCTCCTCTGACAAGTGCCCATTCATCGGCCTCCCCAGGGAGGGTTGGTGGGTGTGGGCCTGGCCCCAAGGCACCCTCCGCTCTGGGGAGGGCCTCGCTGCATCCGCCAGCAGGAAACCGGTACCCAGGCAATGCCAGAGGGATGCCAGGCCCAGGGCCAGGCCCAGAGGCAGGCTGGTCCCTCTGGCGCCTACAGGGCCAGTGCCGGGCGCACCCAATGCTGGCCCTGATGGGTTGCCAAGGAGTGCAGAAGACAGGGTCCAGGCATGGGCAGGGAGAGCAGGCAAAAGCTGTCCTGCAGCTCAGCCCCTTCCCTCAGGGCAGGGACCCCAGGAGTAGCCTGCTGGGCCCGCAGGGCCACACCCCAATGCATCAACTCCCAGATTCTCTGAGGACAAATCCCAAGTGTCCTACATTCACCTGGAAGCCCCCTGAAGAAGGAAGGGTAGCCAATTGCCAAGCTCCCACTGTGTGTGCTACCAGCACCATTTTGTCGCTAACAAAATCCTGGGAATATTGTTGTTATAGGTCCAAAAAGGGAAGTGGCTTACTCAGAACACACAGCTAGGAGCAGGAGAACTAAAGTTCAAACTCAAACTGTCCTGGGCAGCCAACTGAGTATAAAGGATGAATGAATGATTAGGTGAGTAAGTGAGTGGGTGAATGAGTGAACACGCTCCCTGTGTCCCCTCTCTGGGCTTTCATTTTAGTGGGGTAGACGGCTGGGCCCAAGCAAGTACACCCCCAGCCTCATAGTAGCAAGGAGAGGGGTGGTCATCCCCCAGGCCAGAGGTGGGGAATCAGTGGAGTGTTTCATGGAAGGGTTTTCCAGAAGCCACAGTGGAAGGTGAATGATGTGGCTGGGGACCTTAGAATGCCAAGGGCTTAGCAACCAGCCAAGGATCTAGAAGTTTCTCTGCAGTGAATAAGAAGCCAAGGAAAGTGTAAAGTTCAGGGGGACGTGGCTCCACCACCTTTGCTATTCCACCCTTACTACCGATGGTGCTGGCCAGGCAGGGCCCTGGGGGCAGAGGGGATCTGGCAGAGACTGGTGAATGGTTCCAGCAAGGGATGGAAAGGTCTGAGCTGGAGCAACACTGTGTGGCCATCAGTAGGGGCTGCCAGGACTCTCGGATGGGAAATGAGGGCCATCAAGTGTACCCACCGAGACAAGACACGCAAAGGAAGAGCGGAGAGGAGCCTGCCCAGTGAGCGAGGGGGCAGTGTAGGGAGGTATTGAGTGTATGAGCCTCAACTCTCCTTTTACCTGGAAGTTGCCTCCTACAGTTCTGTGAAGTGGGGGACACCATTGTTGTATGCCTACCACATGGCTAAGCTTGAATGAAGCACTGTTCTTAGAGAAGCTGTTATCCCTCATTGCAGTCTTAAGAGGTAGAGTCTATTGGCTGTTCCATTTGTAGATGGAGAAATGGAGGCCTAGCAGAAACCATGGGTGACTTCCTCAAGGTCTCAGAGTTGGTAAGAGGTCGAGGCCTGAAACCCTCCCAGGTGACCACCCCCTGACTGCCTTGTCCCTTAAAGGAACAAGGCTGAGCCTTGTGGAGACAGGGGAGGGTATCATTTGATAGATGAGGACAGGAAGCCAAGAGAGACCATGACTTGGAGCCCACACCAAGTCCATGGCACAACTAGAACCCTGAATCCCACCTCAGGCTCCACCCATACCTCAGGATTTCCTGGTTTCTTTGAGGTCATCTGTGAGGACAAAGCTATTCAGCTCTAGGGCACAAAAATCAAAGGCCCTGACTGAGCTATGGGCAGATTCTCAGCCACCAGCTACAGGGACCAACCGTCAGCTGGGCCCTCAAGCCCAAGGCCCCACGGCTGTACAAGGCGGTCAGCCCCGCAGTCTGGCCATGCCCACACCCCTGCTCACTTCTCCGACCAGCATAGGCCTGGCTGTTAAGGGATGTCTCACGAAATGCCAGCCCGGACGTTGGTGGGTGGTGGAGTGGTGATGGCTGAGATGGTGGGTGGGGGTGGGGGTGTCAAATGGAGGTGAGGGTGGAGGCAGAAATGAAGGTGAGGCTGGAAGAGATTATGGTGATGCTAAAGATCAGAATGACAATTCTGGTGGTGATAGCAGAGGTGGTGAAGGTGTCGGAGATGGGGCTGGAGCGACTGTGATGGTGGGTGAGGCAGGTGAGATTGGCCGTGAGGCTGAGGAAATGATGAAAATGACGGTGACCTGGGCAGCCGTGATGCTGCGGTGGCAGGGATATCGTGGCAAGTGAATCCGGAGATAATGGCATCAGCTGGAGACTTGCTGAGCAGGCTCTGGTCCCCCCAAGGCACGTAGCCAGCCACAGACCTCACGCCGGTCTCAGACGCTCCCTCCCACCAGTGTGTGCCACGAGAAGCACTCGGAGCAGGGCATGAGCAGCGAGGGGACCCAGGCGTTAGCTAGTGTGAATGGCACGTCAGGGGCTCCCTGGACACCTGGAGGGGTGTCCAGGTGCTGGGGGGTGCCAGGAAGGAAGCCAGGCCCTAGCCACAGGGATGCAGGACAGCCACCCCTGGGGCCATCGAGCCGGGAGGGTGGCCCTGCAGAGTGTGGACAGCCACGACCTGGGCGAGACGGACCGCGTGCCAGCCCAAGTCTCAGCCTGCAGAGAGCTGCTGGGGGTGAGACCCTGAGGGGATGGAGGTGTCTGAGGCACAGGGCCCGGGGGCCTGCTGACGGGAGAGGGGAGTGATGGCGGCCAGGAGGCTCCAGGAGAGGCCTGGGCAAGTGTTCTGAGGTGGCCACTGGGAATCCCAGTATCTTTGGCAGAAGCTCCCAAATTCCTCCTCTATTGTTAACACCAACAGGCAAACCCTGCAGGCCCGCCATGACCAATGTTCAAACTTTTCCATTGCCCATGGGCGGCTTTCCCCACCGGCCCCGCGGCGCGCACACTGGTGGCTTCTGCCAGGCCCCTGGCGAGGGGCTGGGTGGGAGAGCCTGGCCGGCGTGCGGGCCAGCCTCCCAGCGCACCGCCCGGCCAGTGGGCCTTGCCAGGTGTCAGACTCAATTTCCCGACCCTTCTTGTTCAGAGAACCAAACATCTCGTCCCTCCACCCAAACCGGGTCCTCCCAGGCTGCTTCCTTGGCAGCACAAAGACCCCTGGGGGCCGGGGGACGCACCATGAGTGGGTGGGGCAGAATGCAGAAAGGTCATTCATCCAATTTGTCGCCCACCTCTCCAGAGGCCACTAGCCAAAGGAAGACAATGCTGTTGGCCGGAATGGCTGGACTGTTGGCACTCCTGTAGGCTGGAGGTGGTGGAGAGATGGCTGGACCGGGGAGCGAGAGGCCTGGCTTCAAGCTCTGACTCACCCTGTCTCATTGGCAAGCCCAGGGCGTGGCGCTCCACTTGTAAATAAGGTGGGTAAGTACCAGGGCCTCTGAGGTCCAGCCTACCTTCCACCAGCCAGCACGGCTCCCTCCCATGTCAGCTCCATCTCCCTCGCACCACTCTGCACTCATTTTTTTTTTTTTAGAAAAATAGCAGCTTTATTGAGATACTATCCACATGCCATACAACTCACCCATTTAAAGTGTGCAAGTCAACGGGTTTTAATACAACCACCAAGCTATACAGTCATCTCCACAGTCAGTTTCAGAACATTTCATCGCCCCAAAAAGGAACACCCCAATTCTTTTTTTTTAACACCCCAATTCTTAATCCTTCCAAGGCCATCACCCCACCCCCGGACAGCTACAATCTGCTTTCTCTTATATAGACTTGCCTCTTCTGGCCTTTCTGTATGCTTGTTGCTTCTTTCCTGAGGGAGGACGTTGAGCAACGAGGATCCGCCCGCCTCAGCTACACCAGCTCCACTCTGAAGCTCCCATCCCTGCTCCCATCCCTGGCCCTGCCCCCGCCTGAGTCCAGACTACCAGGGCTTTGGGCTGCAGAATCCCTGGGCCCCCCACCAGCCCCAGTCCCACCTCTCCCTGTCTCGGGGACTCCTGTCCTTCTCCCTCCCTCACCTGCCAGCCTCTCTTGCACAGACTGTGAAGTGATCGGCTTCTCACTGCCGGCCCAGCATGGGACTGATCTAAAGTAAAACCCAGATGAAGCCATCCTGGCCCAGCACGAAATTTTCTGTAGGTCTCCAGAACTCTCAGGGTACAGCCCAGGCATCGGCCTGCGTGGGGGTTTCTAGTCTGGTTCCTCCAAATACAGTGTCTGAGCTAGAACATGCATTTGGGAGATGATACCAAGGGGCAGGACGGCAGAGCAGAGAAAGCAAGAAGGCCAGAGAAGGGGGTCTCCAGGCCTGCCAGAGACCGTGGGCTCCATGCAGCCGGGAGCTCCTCAGAGGGCAGAGTACCACTCAGCCTGTTCTGTCCGGGTGACAGGAGATGGGTGTTTTCTGATATCCCTGTCACTCACAGGTTGAGGGTTGCGCTTAGGGACGTTAACGCCCACCCCCAGATCCTGCATGTACTTGATTTCAGAGGGGCCCACATCTCTCCTTGGGTCGCAGTTCCCAGGGAAAGGCCATGGCACCCCTTGCATCTGGGGCTACTCCAAGCATAGCCTAGTGTCTCCCCTCACTGCAAAACTGAGGCAGCCAGAAGGGGAGAGTGGTGGGATGGGGTGGGGAGGGGTGAGGGAGGGGTGAGGGAGGGGTGGACTCAGTGAACCAGGTGGAGGATTACTGAGGTTTTGGTGCACCTGGTAAGAAATCACACTTCCATGGGGTGGAAACTACAACCTCTAAAACAAATGTCATGATGTAAACCATCTTTACTTCCACAAAGGTAACTGAGGAACAACAAGCAATAAACAAACAATTTAAAAGTGTAATAAAACTGTTTGTACCAGTGCCCCCAGGAAATGACCTTAATGAGCTCTTGTCAGCAACATGCTCAGGATGACCAGACAACCCAGCTCTCTGACCCCCGGGGGTAATCGTCTGTGGGCTCAAGGGCTCGGCCACCAGCAGCCTGGTTTTGCCTGTTAGCCAAGCTGCATCCACCTCTCCAGGAGGGCAGGCAGAGCATACTGAAACCACAAAGACAACCTAAAATTCTTTCTATCATGAAAATAGCCTTCCGAAGGGAAGATAGCATAAAGGTGTTTTCTTCCAAATTATAGGGGAGGAAATTCATAGCAGAAGACACAATAGGGATCCAGTTGATTCAGCTTCTTCTACAGATGTGGAATTATTCAGGCTACCTAGTTCATAACTTCTGGCAGCTTATGCTTGTTGAAGACTGTCCTGTGAACGCCAGAACACTAACCTAGGATTGACGGGGCTAGGGCATGAAAGACAGAGAAAAGAAAAGAAGGGTTTCTCTCCTTATTTTGAAGCTTAGGAGGTCCCCCTGATCTTCTAATCTGAACTAGAAGTCTTTCTGGACTTCCGGTTGTTCACATCAAAACCGCTTCTTGGTTTCAGGCTGCGTTGTGCTCAGGCAGAAGGAAAAAATTGTAGACTCACCACTAGCTCAGTAGTACTCCAATTCCTGGATTTCTTTTCCACCGCTCCTGATAATATTGACTTTTCAGGGTGCTCAGGTCATAGTCCTAAGTGTTGTCTCCAGGTTGGATAGCTGTCTTCAGTAGGAGAGACAAGGTGGAGACAAGGGAGGTCCCACTCTACCCAGACTAGGACCTAAAGATTTCTTTAGCCGTACAAAAGCTGAAAGAATTAATCACCAGCATATTGTCACTTTAAAAAATGTTAAAGGAAGTTCTTCAGACAAAAGAAAAATGATACCAGATGGAAACATGGATGTATATAAAGGAACGGAGGGTATCAGATATGTAGATGTGACGGTAAATATAACAGACTTTGAAAAAAAATATAAATCCTTTCAAAAGATAATTAACTAGTTAATATTTGACAATGGACTGTGGAAATTACATGTAAAAGCAAAATACAACAGCAAAAATATCACAAAGTCCTAAAAAAGAAAAAACAGAAGTAGGGTTTTGTAAGGTCTTTATACTATATTTTATGTGCTATGTCACCTGAAGATAGACTAATAAGTTGAAGATATATACTATATACCATAAAGCAATCACTAAATAATAAAATCTAAGAATTATGCCTAATAAAATAATGGGTGAGATAAAATAGGATCATAAACAATATTCAGTGAATCCAAAGAAGATTTAAAAAAAAACAGAGGGGAAGAGAACAAAGAACATATGGGTTAAAGAGAAATCAAAATTGCTGGTTTAAATTCCATCAAATCAATGCTACATAAAATTTAAATGGTTTATAGGAGAGGTAAAAAAAACTATGTCCTTCAGGCCAAACCCTGTCTACAGCACATTTTTATATGGTTCTCAACTAAAAATGGTTTGTGTATTTATAAAGCGTTGTTTAAAGAGAACTGACGAGTACATATATGTGACACACAGAGCATAAATATCTGCCACTGTCCCTTTACAGAAAAAGTTCTAAATATTAAAGACTATTAGAATAAAAGAATGATATTCCATACGAGATAAAAGAAGAATATATGTATCTCCCCACCTCCTGGCACAGAGCTCCTCAACTCTCGTAATTTCCTAAGCGATAAGGGCATTAAGAGCATCTTTTGTTTTAATATTTGGTCTTTGACCCCAGTTCCTGACACAAAGTTCCTAAATCCCTTGTAATTTCCTAAATGATAAGAGCAGTAGGCGCATCTTTTGTTTTCATATTCGATCTTTGACTCCAGTTCCTGACAAAGAGCTTGTTTTCTAAATCCCTTGGAATTTCCTGGGTGATAGCAGTGTCTTTTGGCCTAATGAGAATGTGGGCTGCTCATCAGCAAGACCAAGACAAAGAATTCAAGAAAGGAACCAGGGAACAGACCACGGCCCAGGTCTGAGGCGGGCCACTGCCTGCTACTTCCACACAATGCAGTTGAGTAGGCCTGTGGAAACAGAGCTGACTTGGCAACCACAGCAGAGTGCAGGTAGGTTCTTGCAGCTTGACCTGACCAAATTCATCGGCACTTTTAAATAAAGGAGAAACGAACCTTCTTTAAGGAAGACCCAGAATCACATTTTAAAATTTCTTCAACTGTAATAAAATGTATCTAACATAGGAAGGCTGAGAAAAAAAAACCTAAATTTTTTACAAGAAAAATGAACAGATATCAGCCCCAAGAAGGTATCTGGTGTTGGAATGAACAAGCCAAGATAGTGAAGAAGCTTCTTAACTGTGCTATGAATGGAGATTTTTTTTTTTTAAACTGTAAAGATAGAAAACCTCGACAGATAAACAGGAATTATTTATAAAAATAATAAGTAAATATTTTAGAACTGAAAAGTACAATAATTAAAACATAAATTTCATCAGATAAACTTAATAACACCAAGGAGATGACATAAGAAAGAGTCAGTAAACTTGAAATTAGGTTTTAAAAATTATCTAATGTGTAACAGGGAAGGGAAAGATGAACAATGTCTTAGAGAACAAAGGACATAATACAGAAAAGTATTTGAAAAAATACTGGTGTAAAACTTCTGAAATTTGGAAAGAAAGAAGGAAATTTATAGACTCAATTAAGATAAATACAAAGAAATCCACACCCAGACACCATCAACATGTTGAAAACCAAAGACAAAGAAAATATCTCAAAAGTAGTTCTAGCAAAAGAATACATCATATACAAGGTAACAACTGTTTGAATGATGAGGGATGTAGTATATGAAACCATGACGACAATAAGCAAGTCAGCTCTTACATGCTTGAAAGAAAAGAGTTGTTAACTCAGAATTCTGGGCAAACCAGAATCCTATGAAAATATCCTTCAGGAATGAATGTCAAATAAAGGCATGAAGTCAAAGAAGAGCTAAGAGAATTCATAAAATTCTAAAGAAATGTTAGAGGAAGTTTTTCAAACAAGAGGAAAATAATAACAAGAGAAATATTGGCTCATTAGAAATGAAGGAAGAGCGACAGGAATGCTAGCTATCTTGGGAATTACAATACTTTATTTTTCCTTAGGTTCTTTTAAATATACATAGCTACCAAAGGCATAGATTATAACAATGTCTAGTGTACGTTTAAAATAAGCTTTATTTTAAAACAGCTTTAAGTTCTAATGATTTTTAAAAAGATTTTTAAATAATTTTTAAAAAGATTTATTTCTGCATACAGAACTGGGATACAGGCCAGAGGTGCAGGGGTGGTGAGAGGATTCACCAGAGTCAGGGTGGGGAGCAGAACAGGCAAGTCGACAAAGTCACTGCTGAGGGAGCAGCAGGTGGGTCAGGAGAGGTCTGCTGAGCCATGTGGGTCATCTCCTGGGCGGGGATCGAACTAGCCATGAAGGGCCTGTCGCTACATTACAGTGCTGTGCTTTAACTCTCTGTGCCACCAGGGAGGGCCAGGTGATTTTTTTTTTTTTTTGAAAGAAAAAATATATAGCTATAACTTCAGAGAGGTTAAAAGTTAGAATATAAGCCCTCCCTGGTGGCACAGCAGGTTAAAGCACAGCACTAGGAAGCTTAAGCCACTTCAGCATGAGTTCGATCACAGGCCCAGGAGGTGATCACATGGCATGCTGACCTTCTCCTGACCCTCCCACTGTTCCCTCAGCAATGTATTTCATCCATCTGCCTGTTCTGCTCCCCACTCTGTCTCTGGTGAATCCTCTCACGGCCCCTGCACCTCTGCACCCCAGTTCTGTATGCATAAATAAATAAATCCTCAAAAAAAAGTTAAAATATAGAAAAAGACACACCATAGAAACTGGAGTAGTTATATTCTTAGAAAGCTGGAGTAGTTATATTCTTACCAGACAATGCATATTTCAGAGCAATAAAATTGATGAGGTATGAAGAGGAATATTACATACTATGTCACATTCATTTTGCATGCATACACAGCTAACCACAGAATTTCAGATATAGGAGACAATATCTTCATATTGAATAAAGAAATAAATTGCTGTAGTGGGAAATAGCCACGTTCCTCTCTCGGTCTTGAAGAGAATAGGTCAACAGGAAATCAGCAGAGAACTGAACAGCTCTACCAACAAACAAAAACTCATCAACACCCTACCCACAGCAATATAATACACAGTTTTTAAGTGCGCATAGAGAATTCACCAAAATAGACCAACCGTTGTATCTTAAAAAACAGAATAAATGAAACAGAGAATAGGAACTCAATAGAGAAAATCAATGAAACCATAAGTTGGTTCTTGGACTAGATTTTAGTCAGAATGATGAAAGAATAAAAGGCCTTGAATTACTTAAAAAAAAAAAAAAAAAAAAGAATGAAAGGGACCTTAATACAGATCTTATGGAAAGAAAGAGGGTTTTAAAGTGAAGACGTTGAACAATTTTATGCCAGCCTACATTAGACCAGGACCTAGGTGAAATGAAAAAATTCCTAGAAATGTACAAATTTCCAAAAGTGACTGTAAAAGCCTTTAACAATAAATTAAATTAGTCATCAAAAAATTTCAACAAAGAAAAGCCCAAATATTCGAAAAAAGAACTAACACCAATTTCTCAATCTCTCCCTTCCCAAAAAGGATAACACTTTCTAAATTATTCTATGAAGCTTGTATTGCCCAGATACCAAAACCAGACAAAAATATCACAAGACAGGAAAGTTGTAGACTGATATTCCTTATGAAAATAGGAATCAAAATATAATATTAGAAAATGACTATGCACCATGACCAAGTGAGATTCACCCCAGAAAAAAAATGAGTCAATGTACAAAATTCCATCAGTGCTACTTATATTAATAAATAAAAAGAAACAAACCAGGATAATTTCAATAAATACACAAAAAAAGCATTTAACAAAAATTCAACATATTTGCTGAAAAAACATTCAAAAACTAAGACTAGAAGGGGATTTCTTTAATCAGATGAAGGCCATCTGTGAAAAACCTAGAGTTAACATCATATTTAATTGTGAAAGACTGAAAATTTTATTCCTTAAGATCAGAACAAGACAAGAACATCTGTTCTCACCACTTCTGTTCAACTTTGTATTTGAGGTTCAAGTGAGGACATTAAGGCAAGAAAAAGGAAGAAAGGAAAGACATAAAGCTACTTGTCTATGCCATGGCCTTATACATAGAAAACCCAGTTCAAAATCATTACACAAAAACTAATGTTTTTCTATATGGGAGTGAGCAACAATCTCAAAAGAAAATTAAGAAAACAGCACTATTTACAAGTTCATTAAAAAGAATAAAATATTTAGGAATAAATTTTACAAAACTTCTACTGAAACTACAAAACATTATTGAAAGAATTAAAGAAGATTTAAATAAATAAGAAAACATTATTTATTCACAGACAGAAAACCTTAGCAGTTGCAAAATCTCCAAATTGCTCTGCAAAGTCAATGCAATCCCTCTCAAAATTTCCACTGTTTGCAATTTTAACAGTTAGGCAAATTGAATCTAAGATTCAAATGGCAGCACAGTGAACCTCAAATAATCAAAATAATCTTGATAAAGAAGACCCAAGTTGGTGGACTCACACTTCCCAATTTCAAAACTCATTGCAAAGCTACCGTAATCAAGACCTTGGGGGTACTGGCATTAAGATAGGCATTTAAACAAATGGAATAGAATTGAGGATCCAGAAATAAATCCATGTCATCTGTGGGCAATTGATTTTCAACAAGGGTGCCAAAACCATTTAATGGAGAAAAAACAATGTCTAAACTAATGCTGGAACAATTGGCTGTCCACATGCAAAAGAGTGAAGCTGGATTTCCACATCATATAATATACGTTTCTTTAGTTTGCCAGCTTGTATAACAACATCCTTATGACAGAAAAAGCCTTTGAGGTCCAGGAAGTGGTTGAACTTGACCTACTACCTAGTTCTCCTGGTTTTTACTTTATTTCCCTGCCACCCCCCACCTCTGTATCCCCCTGTTCCTTTCCCTCCCTCTTCACCTCAGTGCCTTCCGCATAATTATTGATGACCCCCTGGCTTTTGAAAGTATTTTATGTGATGAAATTGTCTGCTGTGTAAAATGTCCAGTAAACAGACCTTGTATGTAACAGGCTTTTGTAAATAAATCTTTACCTCACACCATAATTTGAAATGGAGCAAAAATCCAAATGTCAGAGCTAAAACTGTAAAACTCTTAGAAGGAAACATAAGGTTAGACTTGTGCATTAACCATGGATTAGATAGAACCAAAAGTTCCAGCATACAAATAAGGAAAATAAATTGCACTACATTAAAATTTTAAAACGTTTGTGCATCAAAGAACAACACCAACAGTGAAAGAAAACAAAACGACCCATTGCCAAGGAGTGGGATTGCTGGGACCTAACCCTGTGTTTAGTTTTTGCTTGTGAGACTGTTTTTGAGGAATTGCCAAGATTTTTCACAGAGGTTGCATTTTACATCATCATCACAGCAACGAATGGAGGTCACAGTTCCTCCACATTCTAAACACCACTTGTTACTGTCCCTCTATTTGACTGAAATCAGATAGTGAAATGAAATTAGATTCTGATGATGGCTATACACTATTCTGAGTGTACTAAATACTACTGAGTTGTACATTTTAAAATGGTTAAAGTGGTAAATTTTATGTTGTTTAGTTTAATACAATAAAAAAGTCATCAATAAAGGCAGAAAAGCATTTAACAAAAATCCAACACCTTTCCTGATAAAACACATGTAAAACTAGGACTAGTAGGGAATTTCTTTAATCGGGTGAAGGCCACTGTGAAAAACCTAGACTTAACATCATACTTCTTGTGAAAGACTGAAAATATTTGCAAAATATATACCAGATAAAGGACTTGTATCCAGAATGAAAAATAACTCCTTCAAGTCAATGATAATAAATAACCCAATAGGGCCCTCCCTGGTGGCGCAGCGGGTTAAAGCACTGCACTAAGAAGCTTAAGCCACTTCCACATGAGTTCCGCTTCCTGCCTGCCCTGGAGGTGACTCACATGGTGTGGCAGACCTCTCCTGACCCGCCCACTGCTCCCCTCAGCAGTATACTTTGTCGATCTGCCTGTTCTGCTCCCCTCTCTGTCTCTGGTGAATCCTCTCACCCTCTGCATCTCTGGCCTGTACCAGCTCATATGAATAAATAAATAAATCATTAAAACAAACAAACAAACAATAACCCAATTTAAAAAAAAACAAGCAAAACACCTCAACCTAGACACAGCTCAAATAAAGTTTTAAAAGTGGTAAGTTCAACACAGTGGTCAGGAAAATACAAATTAAAATCATTACAAGCTATAGCTACTTGCCTATTAGAATGGCCAGAGTAAGAAAGCATATACCCTGGGTTTATTATAAAGGCTGAAACTGTGACAGACTGACAGCACCAAATGTTAGAATGCAGAGCAATTCATTCATTGTTGAGGGAAGGTTCAAAGATACAAACACAGAGAAAAGTTTTGACTCTTGTTTAGTTGAACACTCTCACCAGCCTTCCCACTGCTAGTTAGTGACCCTAAAAAACATTCTGAAGTGATGGAAATGTTCTCCGCCTAGACTGGCACTATGACATGAATGTTTGTGTCCGTCTAATATCCAAAGGTTGAAGCCCTAAGCCCCAATGTGAGAGCATTTGGAGGTGGAGCTTTAGGGCCTAATTTGGTTTAGATGGTGGAGCCCCTGATGGAATTACCTAATTAACAAGGCATCTCTCTGCCCTGGGAGTGTGGCAGCTAAATAGTGGTCATCTATAAGTCATAAACCAAGCTCTCCAGGAACTAAATCTACCAGCACCTTGATCTTGAACTTCTCAGCTTCCAGAATTGTAAGAAATAAATGGCCTGTTATTTAAGTCCCCTAACTTGTGGTATTTTGTTATGATAGGCTAAGCTGACCAGGAACACCTGGGTGTGGGTAACACGAGCAATGTATTTGTTAAAACTCATCAAATTATGCACAGAAGATTTGTGCATTTCCGAGATTAAATTTTAGCTTTAGGAAATGTAAAGCAATCCAAGCAGGTTTGCCTGTTCCGTGGTATGGATTACTAACGCTGAAGTTATTTTCTGGTTTCCTAGGCTTGAGCAAATGAGTAAAAGACGGGAACCAGAGTTTCTATTATTGGAGAAGGACATACATGTGTGGAAAGGGAAAGTCTAAAAGTACAGACTCACTTTTTGAAAGGTCACACTGCACCAGTTCACATCCTGCAGTAGAATCTATTTGCACTAGCTAAAAAGAAATTCAAAGAGGATTTTCACTTTTAGGGCAAAAGTGGAAATAGCATTCAGTGCTGGGCTTGCAGGGGCCTTTCTGGAAGCAGCTTGCACCCGAGCAGTGAGAGCAGCACCCCACGTGCTTTCCCAGAACATGCCTTATGCAAGAGGGGCCTTACTAGTCAAACGTCTACTATATGTCAGTGCTATTTCTGGTTTTATGTGTTATTTTATATGATTCGGTAGGTTATTTTGAGAATCCCCATACACATTAATGACAACTGCTTCTTTGCTCCATGCCACTTCAGTACAAAAGGTGTCAAAGGCATGTTCTACTTTCAGATAGTAGGGTGTATTGGGATGAAGCCAGGCTTTTTAGTGTGTGTGTCTGCAGAGTACAGCTGTGCGCGCGCGCGCGCGTGTGTGTGTGTGTGTGTGTGTGTGTGTGTGTGTGTGAGGGACATTGTATGATATGGCAAATAAGGTAGAATGCAATCAAACCCTGAATCTAAGTTGATCCAATTACAGGTGAGCACCTTGTGAGATAGTCTGGCAGTTTTTCTATAAGTTTAAAATGACTTCTAAACATAAAATGACAGTGAAAAACATAAAGTGACTTAGCAAAGGGATGAGAGAGCAAAGATGCTTTGAGAATCAGCCACTAAAGAATGCTCAGAAAAGGAGGTGACTTTACATGCACGGACTTGTCGGCGTCCACACGCTGTATTATCCCTTCCAGAATCCCGAAGAAATGCCACGTGGATTTTCCCATTTGGAAGAGGCCTCGGCGGCCTGGCAGAGAGAAAAGAGGCCAGGCCAGGAGCCAGGATACCTGGGCCCGCATTCCAGCTTAGCTCAGCCAAGGAGGATGGCCCTGTCCTCCAGACTCAGGGTCCTGTCCACACCATGAAGAGGCCAGAACCTCCAGCCATTCTGTTCTCGCCACTCAGGATGGTCCTACAGCCAGAACGGCTCGCCAGCAACTTAAAGACCTGTTGCAGCCCACTGGGGGTTTCCACTTTCCAAGAATGAGTCTCTCCTTGCGCAGGCCGCCTCCTGAAACCCCAGCCTCCTCCTCCTCGCACTTTCCCTGCCTTGTCTGGAGGCCAGCTTCGAGCTCGTGATGTGATTTTCCAAGCTGAGGCATCTCCTTACCCCAGAAGTCTCCAGCTCCAAATCACCCCTGTCTCAGTCTGAGGACCAGCCCTGCCCCCAGTCTGCAAATGTACAGCAGCAGCAACAGGGTTGACCCCTTGCTAATCTTCTGACCTCCAGGGTTGTGGCTGCAGGGGCAGGTGTGACCTCAGGATCTAGTGCTGCTGACACTCGCTGGACAGGAACGTGAGTACCAGACTCACCTGCAGGCCCCTCTGTGCACAGCCAGATGTCTGCACCGGAGCTGGAGACCGCGTCTGCAGACTGCAGCCTCCCCAGGCCAGAGAGAACATTCCTTCATTCATTTAACACATTTTTATGGAGTGTTCTGAGTCAGGGCAAGCACACAGAGACCCAGAGAGCTGACATTCCAAGCAGACAGGAATGCATCCTCGTGCATGGGAGAAGCCCGCCGCAGGAGGCGAGCCGGGGGCGCTGGCATTTCTGAGACCAGCGGAGGAGAAAGGAGCGGTGCTCACAAGGAACAGGAAATGTGCAGGCCCTGGGGCTGGTCAGTTTCAAAGAATGGAAAGCTGTCAGTGTGGCCAGTCAACAAGGACCAGATGTGTAGAGGCAAGAGTACATTTGTCTTTGCAAAGGTGCCCTGACTGTCCAGCAGGCGTGTGTGGAGGACAGTGGGTGCACAGCTTCAGAGATATTGGGGAGGCAGCGATACAGAGAGGGCCTCAGACAGGCAGGTGCTCCCCACCGTCCCTCCAGAAGGTGAGGTCTGAAGCTGAGCCCAGCACCTGGAACCTGGTGGCCAGCCTGCTGCCCCCACGGCCCCCTGTCTGCCTCTCCCCCTCTAGGGGGCCCCTGCCAGTCCACGGGAGAGACATGCCGTGGTCTCCCTGTCAAGCACTCCTATTCTGGGACTCCTCCCAAATGACACTCTATAAAAACAACAAAAACGCTTTATGAAGACATATACCACACGCCGCACAGCTCACCCACCCCTGTGCTCACCAGTGTGTGCAGTCATCAGCACCGTCTATTTTAGAGCATTTCATCACCTCACAAAGAAGCCCCGTAGCTTCCCCATTCTCCCTCCCAGCCCCTCAGCCCTCCACCAGCACTAAGCAGCCCCTGCTCTGCTCTCCGCCTCCCTGAGGCTGGGGCTGACTAGGCCACTACCCAGAGCCCCCAGCGGATGGCCATGGCCGCCAGCGAGGCCGCGTGCAGCCTGCCCCACCCTTGGCGCCAGTCTCTCCTCATGCCAGAGTCCTGTGCGGCCCCTGCAGCTGGCAGCCCCACCCCTCAGCTCTGCCCAGCCCCATTTCCAGTTGGAAACGGGGTACCTCTGTTCCTCCACCTGCTGCCCAAGCCAGTTTTCAGGAACAGTTTCCACAAACTTCAAGCCAGACCCTTGGGGCTCAATTGAGGGTTTGCTCCTGCTCCGTGCAGCCCAGGGTCAGAGCTCAGACACTCCCTGGCCACCCTGCCAAGACCTGTTCATCTCACCCTCCCCTGCAGGCTCATCCATTCCCTGTGCTGTCTTTCCCCCAGGACCACCTTAACATAACTAGGGGCCTCTGGAGTGGGGGGGGGGGTGCCCCACCTCAGAAACACAGAGAGGCCAGTGGTCACCCAGCCAGTGGACAGGATGTCCACGGTGTCATCTCCACTTGTCCCCTTTCTCCTAGCAGCAGAGTCTGCTTTTCCCATGGAGAATTCATTTCATCTGGTGTGGAGAGGTTGACACTCCTGCCCTCTCACAGAGGTGGACACATGGCTCAGGTCTGCATGAAATACAGAGATAAATCGGGACAGTGGGTGGTACTAGGTGGTGCTGGCAGGGGCCTTCTGGGAAGAATATGTGGTGCTTGAGATTTATTGTATTTATTTATGCATACAAGAACTGGGGTAAAGGCCAGAGGTTTGAGGGGTGAGAGGATTCACCAGAGACATAGTGGGGAGCAGAACAGGCAAACCTACTGGATACCCTGCTGAGGGAAGAGGTCTGCCACGCCATGTGGGTCACCTCCCTGGCCGGGGATCCAACTCATGCTGCAGTGGCTACTTACGGCTTGACGGAGCAGAGACTTAACCCTTTGCTCCACCGGGGAAGCCCATTTCCCAGGATGATCGATTCAGGGGTGCCGGCCCGGCAGGACATTGAGTCTTCTCTAGGAGTGCTCTGAGGCAGCTGGGAGGAGGGGTGTCTCTTTTCCTTTCATCCTAGGAATTTTAAGGATTGTGCCTGGGGCAACCAAAAGTCTGACTTCCCACCACACTGTGGGGGCAGGCAGAAGGCCAGAGCAAGGGAAACCCAAGCGATACATTCCGGTCCTCCATGTCCTGGACATTCTCAGCTACCTGGGGCAGTAAGTTCCTTTTTGGGGGTTGTTCAAATCATTGCAGCTGAGTTTTAGTCCATAGAAGCCAACTTGCTGAGCAGTGGAGGGACCCAAGAGGAAGTCAGGCTTGAAGGCCCCTCCAGACAAGAGCTGGGGCAGGCCCTGGGGCCCAGGTCACCTGCCTCAGTGAACTCCAGACTGGACTTCTACCTGAGCCTCAACCTGTTTATCAACCTCCTCCAGACATGACACACTGCCCAGCTGGCCCCAAATGCCCACAGTGACACAGTCCTCTTCTGTCCCAAGCCTACCACCCCATTGCCTGATCCCAAATGTGAGGACCGTCCGAGGCCATCAGCCCCACCTTCCACCTCGTAACCAGCCAGCCATCTTTCCCCCAGCTCCTCACTTGATTCTCTCCTGATTGTCTCCCTCTCTACTTAGCCTGCTGGCTGTGAGGTCCATCCCACCCAATCTTTATTCATTGAAGCTCATGTCCAAATAGCAGGCCTCATGATTTCTCTGCTTAACCTCCCTCATAGCTTCCCATTGTCATAAAGATAGCAATTTCCTGGGCTTGGTATCTGAGGCCCTCTGGGATCTCGCTGACGCCTGCCCTGGCCCGGCCTCTGGCTGGGCACAGGGAACACAGAGGTGACTCAGGCTCATCTGGCCTAGGGGGCAGGGAGACTCGGAAAGACACTGTGTCCCAAGCCAGGCCTTTTGTCTGACACCCCCCCACCAGGCCATCTCTCTCCTTCATTTTTAAAACTGAACTTTCATAATTCAATTATTTAGAATGTTCTGGCACTCAGTCTCAGTCTGATGGCTGCACTGTGTTTACCACTGGGTGTTTATATTTTGACGGTTTCTAGCTGGGCTTTGGACAATCCAGTGTTTCGATTGTTTTCCTGTTTCGGTGATCGGATGTGTCCTCTTGTGTCCTCTGGTCGTGTCTCCTTGGACCTCCTTTTGAGCCCTCATGTCTGGCAACCGCCTTCCTGGGTAACATCTTTAAGAGCCCATCTGGATGTCTTTAGTCTGGGACGAGGGCCGGAAATCACTCCGCGGGGCAGCCACTGCCACCTCCCCACGCCAGCAATCCTGCAGGCCATGTGGGTCATGGCAGGCCAGCGCTCACGGGCCAGTTCCCACGGGGACACACGGGGCCTCCCCCAGCAGGAGCCTGGCAGGGCCGCCCATGGGCCTCTGCCTGGGGTCACACCATGCAAGCGCAGCCACCTGGCCCAGCCTGAAGTGGGTCTTTCCTACAGGAAACTACATCCAACTAGAAGCAGAGAGAAGCAACATGACAAACAGCTTTTTACAGTTGACAAAGTGCTTTCACATGCATGTGTCTCATTGGTGCCCCATAAGAAGCCCGGGAGATGGGCATGGTTGTAACCATCTCTGTTTATAAATGAGGAACTTGGGGCTCTCAGAGTAGGATAGGAATCCTTCCCATCCTGGCCAGACACATGGTGGAACAGAGATTGAAACCCAGAACTTCGGCCCCCAGTGCCACGTTCTTTTCTGAAATAAGCAGACACATAAATAAAACCAGGAGTCATAGGAAGGACTAAGCAGTCAGAGTGTGACCCTGAGAAGGCCTCCCTAAGGGTCACATGGCCTGGGGAGGTGTCCTGGGGGGTGGCCCAGAGTTAGACCACGGATGTCAAGGAACTAGAGAAGCAGAGGAGAGATTCTGAGCCTGAGCTGGGCAAGGACAAGGGCAGGTACCCCTCTCCCACCCCCTCATGGGCCTCTCCCTCCTCGCACCGGTGGTCCTCACCACCAGGAAACTGAGGCTCAGAGATGCAAGGACTTGGCTAAGGTCACCCAGGCAGTGGAGGGAGGAGCCAGGGCAGGAGCACAGGAGGTGGGGGTAGCTGGCCTGGGTCAGTCAGAGCCCGGGGGAGAAGACAGGGTGCGAATCCGAGTCGCTGGGGCAGGCTGGGGCAGAAGGCTGTGGAGCCTCTGGGGATGAAGGGCCTGGAGCAGGAGCCCCAGAATGGGAGTGTGGCTTGAGCTGCAGCGTACCCCATCTGTAGCGTCTTTGGTGAGCAGAGAGGGTGGGCAGATGGATGAGTGCGAGAGACCATCAGAGCCAGCTCCCCATGGAAGGAAACAGCCACTCACTCCCTGTGGGGAACCAGGTCCTAAGACCCTGGGTCACTCTGTTCTGCTTTGTTCTGTCTTTTTTTTTTTTTTTTTTTTTTGCTTTTTCTTTTTGGCTTCCCTAGATGTTGGGGGAAGGGCAGGGAGTGAGGGTTTGTTTCCAATTGGTTTCAGGAGGCTGGAGCAAGACCTCTGTTTTTCCGAAGCAAAGAGGAGACGGTCCGCATTAGGGCAGGGAGCGTGAAATCCACTCTAACAGGTTCCGTGTGTCTCCCGGATAGAGGCTGGTCCTCACCGCCACCATCTTACATTCGGCCTTTCCCCTGGACCAATGCTGGCCTTCCCCCTACTCTCTGCTAAGCGCCTCTGGCCCCACAGTGGCAGCAGAATGACCCATGGGGGCACCAGCTGTCAATGCCACTGCACTTGACATCTTTGGAACCAGCCTGGGCTGGCCACACACTCCAGGAAGCCTTCCCTGACCACTGCTACCCACAGGATCTCCCCACAGGTCCCTCCTCCTCCAGGAAGCCTTCCCTGACCACTGCTACCCACAGGATCTCACCACATGGCATCTCTATGGTCTCAGCTTCAGGCAACATCCTTGCCAATTTACGCCTGGTCGTAGCATCTGCCAGGTTGTAGGATTTTGTAGCAGTCTTCTCCTATTATATGCTTCATTTTCTGGTGTCAGTAATTTTTTCAACTGATTTATCCAATCGTGCTTAGGTGGTTTGGGGGGTCTAGCTCTGTGTCCACCAGGATACTAGGAACAAGGCAATGGTGTAGACACGGACTTGTCCTAAAGTTGCTTATCAGGTGGTGACAAGGCCAGGCAGGTAAAGAGATTAAATTAAAAGGAAAAATAATTAATTAATTTAATTAAAAAGAGCAAGTATTGATGCCATACAGAGAAGGAACCCAAGGGCTGGAAAGGTTTCCAGAAGAGGTGATTTCTGAGCGAGGTGCAAGGGAAAAGCTGGAGTCCCCGGTGTAGACAGAGAGGCTCACTGTGGCAAAGGCATGGAGGGGAGGCTGGACAGTGGCCTGGGGAAGTGGACATTGCAATGGCCATGCAAATGTGTGTTGAGCGTCTAGGTTCTGAGTGCTGGTCTAGTGCTTCCTTCCTGGGCACGTATTTAAAGACCACAAATATCTGACGAGTTGAGCCGGGATGGGCGCTGATACTGTCCCCTCCATTTTGGGGATGAAGTGATAGCTGCAGAGAGAGAATTCGGCAGCCTGCCGAGGGTCACACAGCTAGGAAGTGTCAGAGCCAGATGTCGGCCTCAGGCCGACTGACTCCAGAACCCCAGCTCTGAACTGTGATAAGGTAGTGTCTCTCTGGGGTGTATTACTGTGTCTTTTCCAGAGGATTGTGGACATTGTACAGCGCAAATAAATTAACTTTCCAATCTTAAATAATCAACACTATCTTGGCCCAAAATGTCCCACCCATCTGGTTCTCTTGTTAACGAACAGTCTCTTTTCCCCAACAAAAGCATAGCCCCTCCTTGCAGGGTCTGCCTTCCCCCACCGAGCCCCCTCTTTGTGACCCATCTGGAGGTGCCCTTACCCACCCAGGGCAGTACTTGCTGGAGGGCGGGTTGACTGAGGCCTCCCCACAAGTCACCTGAGCTGCCAAACACCCAGAGGCCCGCCAAGTGGTGAGCCTGAGTGTGAAATTTTCCAACTCTCCTCCTCAGCCGGCTCAACTCTGAGTCCGGCCGCCCCTGGAAAGATGAGCTCACGCAGGGGCTCTCCTGCGCCTCTCAGGCTCTGAACTATAACCAGCACTGGAATCCCTTCCAAATCCATAACTCGAAAAACCTGTCTGTGAGCCCTGGCTGCAGAGCGTGTCCGCCATGCACGATCGGTGCTAAGGAATGGCGCCCGAGGCTGGCTCAGCTGCAGCCCAGGCTCAAAAGCTGGGCCTCGAGTGTGGCCTCGCCAAGGCAGACACAGCCAGAGCGAGCGCGCTTGGGGGACCACGTCTGGAGGCGCAGCCAAGCTGGTTAGCCAAGGCGAGGCTGGAGACTGGAAGCACAACAGGAGAGCTGACAAGAGATGTGAGGCCAGGACTGGGGCAGGGGACACGGGGGTGGAGAGAAGGGAGCATCCCAAGGCATTCAAGGGTGTTAGGGGCTGTACCGAATGCTCCAGATTGGTTTCTGGGGGAAAAGAAATGGACGCAGTGAAGGAAGTAGGGGTTCACACACACTACAGATGTGCATGGCCGAAGGAAGCACAGGGCAGTGTTTGAGGGCGCTGGGGGCTTGGCAGGGGCAGCTGAGGGCAGATGGACAGAGAAGTCGGGAAATGATGGATCATGAGGGGTATGGAGTTGGGCAGAGACATTTACCAAGTAATTAGTCACTGGCCCACTCCTCGAAGGGAAGACAGAGCTAGAAGTTGAATCTTGGATTCCACATTCACTAGATTGAGGATAAAGATTTGGGAAGACATGAAATGACCATGTTGGGCAGATAGTGCCAATGGAAAGAGGGTCCAGAAGGTTTTCAGGGGAGGGTCCAGCTGGGGTTTAGAAAGAGTCAAAGGAGTGATGAGTGAGATTTCAAAGGCTGGAAGGAAGCCCGCAGGGCCAGGCCACAGAATTCTTGGGAGGTGTGAAATTCAAGAAGCAGAAGGCCAAACCCGAGTTCAGGCTGGGTAAACACAGAGAGAAGATCTCTGAGTGTAGAGAGCAGGGAATCCCTCAAGAGTCCAGGGACCTAGAGAATCTTCTCCCAACCATCTGTCAAAGAGAAGAATGTCCATACATCATTTCCACCAAAAGACACAAGCGAGAATGTTCGTGGCAGCTCTATTCATAACCCTAAACTGGAAACAACCCAATTGCCCATCAGTTAATGAATGGGTGAACAAATCATGGTATAGTCATACAGTGGAATTGTTCTAGTAACAAAAAAGGAATGGACTTCAGTTACATGCAATGAATGGGTGAATCCCCAAAATCTGTAAGCTGAGCAAAAGTAAACAGACTCAGAAGGGTACCCACTGCGTGAGCTTGTACATGGAGAGTCCTGCAACAGACAAGACAGCCTCACAGTGATGGAGGTCGTGATCATGGCTATTGGGAGAGCTGTGAGATTAGTTCCTTCTGAGGAACTGACTATGTTGCATCTTGACATGAGTGGAGGCTGCTTGAGCATGCCCACGTATACAACATTCACCAAGCTATATGCTTAACATGTACATATTTTTGCTGTTTATAAATTTTTACCTCAATAAAAAAATTAAAGTTAATAAAAGAGGGAGAACAGGTGACATCATGGAAATTGGTGGAGTAGGACACTTCAAGAATTAGCCTCTCCACGGGGACAACCACAGCTGGCAGACTGACTTAATCGGCCTCTAGGATATAGCCCCAAACTGACACAAGCCCACATTCAGAAGATGCTTAATGAAGGAAAAGGGAAGCTGAAATTCAGCAGGAAAACACTGTGGCATTTTTACCCACCTGACTCTCACTCCTCATTTCCCAGTATGGTAGCAGCTGTGGGGAATTCTTAGTGTGGCTTTTGATACCAAGGAGCTAACAGACTTTGTTCTTAAAACACTATAATTGTGTTGGTGATTCCCAGAGGGTTGGTGGCTCAGAGGTTGACTTTTTTCCCTTGATCTCCTACCCTCTGCCAGGCTGGAGTGATTTTCTGGGCAATCACAGAATCCAGGAAAAGAATTAAAGTCATAAACCCTCATGACTTTCTGGGACAAAAGATGGTGGGTGGGGCAGGTGGCCTGGGAAGAGAGAAACAAGAATGGAGACATTTGGAAGAATAAGGTTTCAGGTGCCATTCATGCTCTGGGGAAGCAGAATGCAATGTGCATAACCAGAATAGGATGCAGCTTAGGAAAGACCTGAGATGGCTCTAGACTTCACCTCTGATGTTTGTTTGGATGCCACACAGCAGAAGTGAAGTTAAGCCAGAGTTGTAGACAGCGTGGCTTAGCATGGAAAGAGTGCCCCAGCTCAGAGTCGAACGGCGAACTGGGTGTACTCTCAGGGAATCAGGTGTTCAGACATTGACGGAAATCGCACTGCGATCATGAAACAGATTTTGGAGACCACAGATAACAAGGATACAGCAAGAATAATTTGACTAAGTCACTAAACCAATGACTAACTGAAGCCATCAAAAATCAACAATAGTAAACCCTGAGGAAGAAAGAGAAGTTGATTACTAGAGCTATAACATTGTAATATTCAAATGCCCAGTTTTCAACAAAAATTACAAGTCATACAAGGAATTAGGAAAGCATTGCCCATTCACAAGAAAAAATAAATTAATTAACTGAATCCACCCTGAGGAAGTACAGACATTAAGCTACAAAAGCTAAGACAAGCTATCAACAGAGAAGTTAGAAAATCAGGAAAACAATAGACTGACCTGATAAGAATATCAGCAAAGAAGTGGAAATTATTGAAAATTAATCAAACAAAAAGAATAGATCTGAAAATTCAACTGAAGTGAAAAAAAATCATTAAGGATTCAGTAGGTTTGAGCAGGCAGGAGGGGAAAAAAAAAAGACAAACTTGAAGACTGGGTAACTGGAATTATCTACTTGGAGGACTAGAAAGAAAATGGGATGAAGAAAAATGAGCAGGGCCTAAGAGACCTGTAGGATAGCATGACAAAAAACAATATGTGCAGGAGTTCTAGAAGGAGAAGAGAAGGGGGCAGAAAGAACACTGAGAAATCCAGATCAAGACTTCACAAATTGATAATGTATGTGAATCTATACATCCAAGATGCTCAAAGAACACCTCATAAGGTAAACTAAAATCACATACCACAAATTATAACTGTCAAAACACAAATAATCCCAAAAGCATCTTAAAACCAGCAAGAGAGCAGAAATTGGATAACTTGGGTGAGATAAACCAATTCCAAGAAACATACAAAATAACAACCACCTCGAGAAGACAGAAAGCCTGAACAGACCTATAGTAAGTCTATCAACAATCAAGACTTACTACCACAGAAAAGGCCAGGAATAGGCGGCTTCACTGGTGAATTCTATCAAACGTTCAAAGGATTAACACCTGTCTTTCTCAAACTCTTCTAAAAATATTGAAGAGCAGGGTACAGTTGCCAAATTACACTCTGATATGGAAGCCAGGGAAAGATACTCAAGAAAACTACAGATGGATTATATGGATTTAAATGTAACACAGCTCCCAAACAAACAGTTAACTGAATTCAGCAGCACATTTAAAGAATTATTTCTACACCACAGCCAACCAAATGTGACTTCCCTCCAGAACACAAGAGTGGCTCAACATATGAAAATCACATAGTATAAAACACCACATCAATAGGATGATGGAACAAACATAATTATTTCCATTAACACAGAAGACAAAATCCAATTTCCTTTCCTGATAAAAAAAAATTCTCAATAAGCTAGAAATAGAAAATAACTTACTCAATAAGATAGATGACATATATGTAAAACTTACAGCAATACTCAGTGGTGAAAGACTGAAAGCTTTTTTTCTAAGGTCAGGAACAAGAGAAGGACACAGAAGCTCCCTTTTGTCATTTCTGTTCAACATGGTAGTAGAAGTTGAAGCAGAACAACTAGGCAGGAAAACAAAATAACAGGCATCCAAACTGAAAAAAAAAGGAGTAGTCACTGATGATAAGGTCTTTATGTAGAAAACTCCAAAGAATACACACACACACACACACATTGTAAGAGTTCATAAAGATAGTAAAGTTGTTGGTTGCAAAGTCAATTGTCTTTCTACACACCAGCAATAACAATGCAGAAGACATTTAAAGGATAATTCTATTTACAATAGCATAAAAAGAAAACATTAAGAAACAGGTTTAATCAAGAGGTTACAAAGCTTATAAATTAAGCAATTCAAAACAGTGCTGACAGGAATTTAAGACTTAAATAGAAAGATCTCCCATGTTCATGGACAGGAAGACTTAATATTATTAAGATGCCAGTCCTGCCCCAGATAGATAGCAATACTAACAAAAGCCATAGTCAATGCAATCTCTAAAAAAAAAAAAAAAAAACCCTATGGCATGATTGCAGAAATGAAAAAAATCCATTTAAAATTCATATGGAATTTCAAAAGACCACAGACAGCCAAAACAATCTTGAAAAAAGAAAACAAGGCTAGAGGCCTCACATTTTCCAATTTCAAAACTACGATAATTTTTAAAATATGATAGTGATATAAAATACATAGGCCTGGGGAATAAAGAGAGTTCAGAAATTAAACCCTCACAACTATAGTCAATGCTAAGTCGAATGCTAAGACCATAATACAGTTGAATGCTAAGACCATTCGATGAGGAAAGACAGTCTTTTCAATAAACAATAATGGGAAAATGGATCAAACATATATGAAATAATTATTCTTCCTACCTTATATCACACACATAAAGTCACATCAAATTGATCAAAGACTGAAATTTAAGAATGAACATTGTAAGTCTTATAGAAAAAAGCATAAGGAAAATCTTCATGACCTTCATTTGACAATGATTTCTTAAATATGACACTAAAAACACAGACAAGAAAAAAAATAGATAAATTGGACTTTATCAAAATTTCAAACTTTTTTTTAAAAAGGGAGACTATTTGTGAATCATTTATCTCTTCAGTGTTTAATACCCACAATATATAAAGAACTCCTATAGCTCAACAAGACAACTTAGTTTTAAAGTGAGCAAAAGACTTGAATATGTCTTATTGATTTTAACAAAAGTGTCAATGCAATTCCATGATATAAAGAAAGACTTTTCATCTGGTGTTGAAATAACCTTGATCCTCTCTACATGCATACACAAAAGTTATTTTTGAGGTGGATTAGACCTGGAAATAAAGAGAAAAGTCACAAAGCTTCTAGAAGAAAACAGGAGGATATCTTTCCAATGTAGGGGTAGGCAAGTATTTCATAGGACACATAAACCTAAAAGAAAAAGAAATTGAAATTTAATTTCATCAAATTTTAAATGTTTATTCTCCACACATTTAAAGAAAGAAAAGGAATAGGATAGCCACAGCCTGGGAGAAAAACAAAACATAGATTTGACAAAAATATCTCACAAAAGACTTGAGTGCAGAATATAGAAAGAATAAGATAAACAATGAAAGTAAAAATGAACAAAGATGTAAAAAAAACGCTTCACCAAGGAAAATATATGCCCAATAAGTGCACTTTAAAAATTCTCACCATCATCAATCAGTGGGAAAATGCAAACTAGAACTGCCATGAGTTACTACTATCACTGATGAGAACAGTCGACTGGAAAAGAGTGGCATAGCCAATGCTGCAGCAGGTACAGGGCCATTGTGGGTGGAATGTAAATTGAAGCCATTTTGAAAGACAGTTTGACAATTTCCTAGAATTAAACATCCACCTGCACATGAGCCAATAGTCTATCTATCTCTAGGCATTCATCCAAGAGAAATGAAAAACATAGATCCACATAAAGACTTGAATACAACTACCTAGAGCAGTTTTATTCAAAATAGCCTCCACTGTAACCAACCCAGGAGTCCGTTCACAGAAAAATGGACAAAGAAACTGTGGTGTCTCCACACAGTGGGATAACACTCAGGACAAAGTGCAAGTCACATCATGGATGAATCTCAAAAACATTATGCTGCATGAAAGAAGTTGTACTGTAGAATGCCATTTGCATAAAAATATCTAGACTAGACAGGAGTAAACGATGGTGATTAGAAATCAGGCCAGTGGGGGACATTAACTCACAGGGAACTCCTGTGGTGATGGAAATGTTCTGTGTTTTGATATGCATTTGTCAAAACACTTTGAGTGGTGCACTCAGAAGTGACCTTTGCACTGTAAGCAAAAGACAATATGATCAAAAATACATTTTTTAAAAAGATCTGTCAATACCAAGTGTCGGTGAGTATTTCAAGCTTTCCTACACTGCAGATGAGAATGGGCAGCCACTTTGAACAACAGTTTGGCAGTTACATATAAAGTTGAATGATCACCATATGACTCGATAATCCCACTTCTAAGTATATAACCCAAAGAAATGAAAACATATGGCCACACAAAGGCTTTTAGGCATCTGTTCATAATCACTTTCTTCCTAACAGCCCCAAGCTGGAAATTATCCTGATGTCCGTCAGCAGGTGAGTAGATAAACAAATGGCACAGCCAACAGAATGCTACTCATCAGTTAAAAACAGTAAAGTACTGATAGACTCAACAACATGATGAATCTGAAAATCATGCTGCGCAAATGAACCCTTAGAGGAAGGAGTGGATACTGTGTATTTCTCTTTATATGAAGCTCCAAAAAGGCAAAAGTGGCTGAGACTGACCCCAGGTCGGTACTTGCCTGTGGTAGGATTATTGAAGAAGCAGGAAAGAACTTTCTATAGCTATGGAAATGCTCTGAGTCTTCATTATGGTAGTAAGTATTGTGAGTCTACACCATTTATCAAAACCTATGACTTAAAATGGATCCAGTTCATTGCATGTAAATTAAGCCTCTACAAGTTTGTTTTTAGCATAAATTAATTTTAGAATAGAGAGTTGGTCAACTGGGTACACAAGAAGATTTTCTTGAAACTACCAGGACAAGAATCCCCCACATCCTCCACTAAGGCCCTACAGATGCCTGCAACCCTGGACCCAGCCTTCCACCCACCTTGCCAGGCTACATGAAGGCTTTCGGAATAAGGAGTGGGATTGCTCAAACACTCGCTCATCTGTTCCTTCAACAGAATATTTGTTGCTTAGTGTGTGCAAAGTGCCTCCTGGCACTTAGGTTCTGTTAAGCAAACTAAAAACAGACCCTTCCTTCCCACCCCACCCCCAAAAGGATGTTAGTAAAATTAAAAACTTGAGATTCAATGGTACTAAAATGGAGAATAATAGTGACGGGGAGCAGCTGGTTTTAGGAAGGTCCCACAGGGTTCCTCAGAAGAGATGACATTTTGGCACAGCTAAGGAGCTGGCCTAGGGTTTCCTCGAGGTCTGTTATGGGTTCTGATCCAGAGCCGGGAGTTGGCAAATGTTTGGGAATATAGAGATGCCAAACTCAGTAAACTAACCTTTATGCAGTACACCAGCCGGAATTAGAGACACAGACCCAAATGGAGGAAGGAGACAGAGACACAGAAAAACTGATTTTAAGGAACTGGCTCGAGGACCGAGTGACACTTGGGCCAATCACATGTCACGTGGGGATGAAAGTGTGATTCTGAGAGCAGAAAAGGGCTCATCTGAGAGAGCAGGTCCCCAAGGAAAAGGAGCTGCCTTCTCACAGCTTCCTCATCCAATCTGTGTAGAAGGAAGAAGAACAGAGGGTGTGACCATACCCCCAAATCCTGAATTGTCAGTCAGGCCTGAGCACCAAGGGCGGAAGGTGGGCTAAACAGCCAGGGAGGGCAGGGTGGACTGTCAGGAGGGGTGACTGTGGTCTTGAGCTGCCCCTCCAATGGGCCCTTGTGAGGGCTGTGGCCATGGTAGTGGTGACACATGCCCAGCCTTCCAGAAGGGTTCACAAGGTGGGGGTGGAGCAGCCCAGCAGCAATCCAGGTCTGAGAAGGCAGGTGAGCCATCAGCCATGTGACATGGGGGCTTCCAGCACAAGGATGATCCTCACCTCAAGCTCTTACTTGTGTCTGTCTTTGAAACCACAGAATCTACCCGGTAGCCCCCAGAAATGCAGAAGGTTTGATATCCCAGACCAGACCAGCCCTCAATCAATGGATACTTAACTCCAGCCTCCCCAAAAATGGCCTTCAGTTCTTACAAATAAATAAAAATAAAAATGTACTTCTTTAGTAGCATGAACCATATTTCGAGTGCTCAGTCACCCCCATGCAACCAATGGCTACCATGTAGACAAGGCATATCTAAGACATTCTTGTCATCCCAGAATGTTCTGCCTGGCAGGGCTGTCTCAGAAGGTCCCCAGCTGGCCAGACCCTTGCTGCTTGCTTTTCAGTATAACTTTTGTTGGTCTGTCTCCCTCTTCCCACAACCTCACCTGTGTTTCCTGGGACCTGCACCCACGCCACTGACTCAAGCCTACTTGGGGAGAACCTAAAGCAATGCACCAGTAACAGCACTCTTAGGGCAGCTGGGTTGACTCCTCCTTCACCATCCTGAAGGAGCTGAGGGACCATGGTCCTGACCCCCGTGCATCCCTCGTCTCCCCAAAGGTGGCACGAGGACATCAGTGTGCAAGAAGGCCAACAATCCTGACATCTGGGGGTAAACAGCCCAGCCCCTCAGTTTCTGAATGGTGCCAAGGGACAGAGGGCAGAGTCCCTAGTCACCCCTCTCCTGTCCCCTCCATGCCTGCAGCTGAGCACCCAGGCACAGCAGTAGCCTAGTGTCCCACTGCCAGGCCCTGGCCCTCCCAGCCCCCAGGCTTTGGGGTGAACACTGCCTCAGAGGGGCTGGGAGCAGAGCAGCTCAAAGTCTCTCAGACCAAGAGAGGTTGGCAACGCCCAGCTAGGGGTCTCTGTCAGCGCCCAGACCCTGTGGGTGGCCAATGCAGTGAGCAGCTGGCGCCCCCTTCCCAGGTGAGAGGCCTCCATTCAGCTGAAAGGCACAAGGCTCTAGAAGGCCTGAGCAGACTGCTTCATGGAGGGAGGAACCAGCACAGTGACAGGGAGGACGGGGGGATGTCCTGGAACAGGGGGTGCAGACTCTGTCACCTTTTGCCCCCACATTCCTCGTTCTCTGGTGTCTCCCCGAGCACGGTCCAACGGGGTGGCAGTTAGAGAGCTTGGAGCTGCGAGCCTTGTCCCCAGGGCACTGTCAAAATTAAATTAACATTTTTTCCATTTTCTTTTTATTGCGAACATATTGAAGACTATTGCACAAACTATTTCTCCACTGGTCCCCCCACGCCAGGTTTCTTGACATGGGCTTCCCTGGCAAAGGGTGGGAAGACAGGTCTCAGACTTCCTCCCCTCAAAGCCCCAGTGCCCCAGAGGTGAGGTCCAGGGCCAGTTCCAAGTGCAGCCCCTGCTCCCTGGCTACCATGCACACGGGCCGCCAGCCCTGCCGGCTCCAGCAGACACCCCCCTCTACAGCTCTGGGAGTGATCCCAGAGGAGAGGATGTTTCCATACCTACCAGCCATCAGCCCACAGAACTCAGATCTGCTGGGAGCACAGTGGGGACCCACAGAGAGGAATAAGCTCCTCCAAGCTCATCCATCCACCATCCATCCTTCCCTCCCTTTAGGAAGTTCCTGTTGAGCAGCCTCTAGTCCAGGAATGGGAGAGACCCAGGATGGGGCTCAGCCCCTGTCCCAAAGAATGGGGGACACAGCAAGGCACCTAGTGTGCGTGCAGGGTGTAGGGTGCTGCAGGAACTTGGGAAGAGCCCTGGAAGTCTTCACCAAAGAGGGGAGATTTGCCTTAGGCAGACAAGTCAGTCGTCCCAAGTGGAGAGAAAGGCAGTGCGTTCCAGGCAGGAGGACTGGCAGGTAAAAGATTTTTTTAAAGATTTATTTATTTATTTATGCCTACAGAACTGGGGTTCAGGCTAGAGGTGCAGGGCCAGTGAGAGGCTTTAGCAGAGACAGAGTGAGGAGCAGAACAGGCCGACTGATGAAGCACACTGCTGAGGGGAGCAGCGGGCGGGTCAGGAGAGGTCTGTCACCCATGTGGGTCACCTCCGGGGCAGGCGGGGATCGAACTCATGTGGAAGTGGAGAGCAGAACAGGCAGATCGACGAAGTACACTGCTGAGGGGAGCAGTGGGCGGGTCAGGAGAGGTCTGCCGCGCCATGTGGGTCAGCTCTGGGGAGGGCATTGAACCTGCACTGAAGCAGCTGTGGCCAGCTTGCAGTGCTGCGTCCTAACCCCCTGCACCACCAAGGAGGGCTGCAGGTAAAAGATTAGAAGCAAGAATCAGAGTGGCGTGCCAGGTGATGAGCATCTGGGGTAGGCGGAACATGAGGTGGGGTGCTGGACTGAGTCGGGTTGGAGGGGTGGCCATGGAGGACCCTGAGGGGCAGGGGGAGCCAGTGAAGGCTGTTGAGCTGGGAAATGGCAAGGTCAGGTTTGCATTTGAAGGTGGGTCCCTCTGACACCCTCTCCTGGAAGGCAGCGACCAGTGACGGATGTTGCCCAGGTGGGTGGATTCAGAATGAAGCAACAGCTTCGGAGAGTGAGTGAAGCCACAGGCTCACGTGGGTTGACTGGATTGACCAACAGAGCGGAGAGTGGAGAGATGAGAGAGGGAGGGGTCTCAGGTGATGCCCACATTTCTGTCCACAAATCAGGTAAATGGGAGGGGCGCCCCTCACTGAAAAGGAGAGCCCTGGAGAGGAGCTAGGCCAGGGAAACATGGACAACTGAGTGCGAGGGTCTGTGGGTCACCTGGTGGCATGCTCGCTTGGGCCTGGACACCCTGGTGCTGTAAACTAGGGTGACCACTGCCACTGGCCCTGGCAACAGGGAGAAACCAAGAGGCCTGGGTGACAATGGGAACAGAGACTCAGGGGGAGGCTCTGGGTGGGCGGGGGCTCTGGTCAGTCACGCAGCTGGGGCGGGGCGGGGGAGGGGAGGAGGAGCTGTGGCCCTGGCGGCAGAGCTCCGGCACCCACCCCCATCCGGAGTACTGGTGGTGGACGTCAGGCTGGACAAGGCTCTGAGACAGTGGGCCGTGGGGAGTGGGGGGGTGGTGGAAAGCGGAGACGACGAGACGACGCTGAAGACACCTGCTGAGAACAGATGGAGAGAACTCTGGAGGGTGGGGCCACCTGGATTCCAAGAGGCTCTGGGTTCATTTTAGGCTGAGACTTGAGCATAGTGATGGGTGCGCTCAGGACAGGGGGGTTTACAGACCTGGGAAAGCTGAGGCGACCCCTCATATCCAGGGTGGTTGATTTGAGGAAACATGAGAGAGGAGACACAGGGGGCGGGCAGGCCCTAACATGCAGAGTGCCATATCATTCACTCCTCCCCACGCCATTCACGCGCTTGAGCAATTGTGGGGGCGCACAAGAGATCCTTCAGCACCCATGCCCCCAGTTTCCATCACCCAGGAGCACCGGTGATGCTGGGAAAGGGCTGGCGCAAACTTGCCACACGGGCCGGATCAGAGCACATGGGGCCTCCTCAGACTGAACACAGGAGGCCAGATTCAACCTCTGACCTCTGACTGCACTCGTGCCTGGAGCGCACCCCAGCACTTCACCTGCAAAGCACGGCCTCGGCGTCACCATGCTGTCAGATGGGCAGAATGCTGCACCCGACACATCTTGCATTTCAGACTTGTGGGGTTCTGAGAAGTCAATACCTTGTGATCCAGGCTCCTCAAATTCTATAACACGATTTCTGTGTTCCCGCCAGGGACGGACCCAGCAGACAGCTCTCCCCTCAAAATTGCTCTGTCTGCTCATCCACGCTGCCAGATCTCCTTCCCTCCCTTCTCCCCATCAACTCTGGGCACGGGAAGCCTCGAACACGTCCCAAGTGAGCACTTGGCAGGCGGGGCCGTGATTCATGCCCCTCCAGCAAGCTTCGTGGCTCGTCCGCCTGCCAGAGTATGCAAAACATTCTTGGCTGGCCCCACTCGGATTAGCAGGGCGGGGCGGCGGGAGCTGGGGACCGGGCTGTGTTCTCCGTCCTTGTCGAGGCGGGGGGCATCCAGGCACGAGCATGTCTGAAGTGGCCGCCAAACTGGCCAGGAAAAACATCGCCCCATGAAGGGAGGCCAGGTCTGGGGCCCAGACAGCCCGTCTGGGGGGGGGGGGGCGTGGGGGGAGACGCAAGAATGGCTGCCACCTGCCTAGGTGCCGGGAAGGAGGAAGGCCGGGGGGGCCAGGGCTGCTCAGCGAGCCCCTTCGCCCCTTCCGACCCCAGCCCCTCCATTCCCTCCTGCCCCGCCCGGGGCCCCATGGCCAGATCTCAGGCTTAGCCAGAGTGAGCTCTGGACTGCCAAGGAACAGACCAGCTCAGTCACTGCATCTCTTTCCACATCCACTTGAGGCCCCCTGACTGTGCCTCCACCCCAAGACTGCCATTTCAAGCAAGATGACGACACCCTAAAAACAAGTGTCCCGAGTCAGGGTTTGTATGTGTGCATACATGCCTGCACACACACACGTGGAGACACACAGACACACTCGGAAACACAGACATGCACACAGGTCCTTTGGCACCCTGTCCTAGGGCAGGGTCCTGCTCCCCTGTAGCCATTTTGCCAGATCAGAACCAGAATCCTCAGAGAGAGACTCATCTCTCCCTCCAAGGTGACAAGAGGGGGTGGGACCAGGGACCTGTGCAGCCCAGAAAAGAGATGAAGGAGGATGCAAAGTCCCCACTCTCTTGGGCGTACCTGGTCCCCGGCGGAATCTCTGTGCCGGAGGTAAGCATAAACATTTCACCACCTGGGCAGGTAGCCTGGCCTGAACGGGTTGGAAGGGACATTGGGAGGGGCTGGAAGTGCCGGGAAAGGCAGCCAGCAGCGGTTTTGGGTCTGTGAAGGCAGGTCTCCAGGCCAGGCTGTGAGTGAACCCCTGGGATTCTACAAACTCCCGGTATAGTCCCCAGTTTGTCGTCACCCCCACATGAGGGGCTCAGAGTTTCTGTGGGGGCACAGGAAAGGACTCAAGCTTCAGGTCACACCCCCGAACTAAAATCCACCCCATATGCTACTTGACCATACTGCGCCACTAGCCCCTCTATTGGGGGTCTTGTGGTCAGTGAGATGGTACCAGTCAAGACCACTGGCAAATACCCAGTTGGCACAAAATCCACGGGAGTTATTCCCCCTCAGTTGGCCACAGGTAACCCCTAGTGGCAATGGGCCAAGGTGTGGGAAACGACTCACAAGAGACCAGCCTGTCCCTCCATCCCCACCCTGCACAAGATCCTCCAGAAGTCTCTGAGACACAGCAAGATGTTGAGGCATGGGGAGACCCGGCTGGCCTTGGGAGGCACACCCTTGGGGGCCTCGGGGCTAGATGGGGCCCCCTCCAGCTAGAACTGGGATCCCAGGCAGCTTGGGGCTTCCTCATGAGTCTTTTCTCTCCGCAGTTTGTGGGTAAGTCCCCCCTGGGCAATGCCAGGACTCAGGCTGACCCAGACATGGCATGCCCTCCTGGAGGCCGGGGGCTGTTGGGAGCATCAGGCCTCACAGTGCAGTGGGGCAGAGTGGGGCGACCTAACGGTGTAATGGTCTGCGAGTCTGGGCGCCAGCAGCCCATGACCGGCCCAGCAGGCATGCAGGTGGGGAGTTATTCCTGGCCTCTAAGGAAAGCCTAGGCCTGTTGCTGTTCAGAGCCTCCAGATTTGGGCACAAGGTCCAGAAATTTATAACTATGATAGTCGGAGACTCTGGGCCTAGGGGGCACAGCACATGGGCTCAGAAGCCAAATGCACAATGGATCAGGGGTCACGCGTTGTGGAGGGTGAGTAAAATTGTCCAAAACTTGCAATGAAAGGGAAAGATTGCAAGGAACATGGGAAAGGGTGTCCTCTGCCTCTGCTTCACTGTCTGTGCCTCCAGACAGCAGGCCAACATGTTACTGTCTCCGAATCTTTGTTTTCTCATCATTTTTTTTAAAAAGATGCATTTATTTGTGCATATAAGAATGGGGTACAGGTCCCTCCCTGGTGGCGCAGCGGGTTAAAGCGCAGCACTAAGAAGCTTAAGCCACTTCGCATGAGTTCGATCCCCGCCTGCCCCAGAGGTGACCACATGGCGCGGCAGACCTCTCCTGACCCGCCCGCTGCTCCCCTCAGCAGTGTGCTTCGTCGATCTGCCTGTTCTGCTCCCCGCTCTGTCTCTGGTGAATCCTTTCACCGCCCCTGCACCTCTGGCCTGTACCCCCGTTCTGTTTGCACAAATAAATAAATCTTTAAAAAAGAAAGAATGGGGGACAGGCCAGAGGTGTGGGGGATAAGAAGATTCACCAGAGACAGGGTGGGGAGCAGAACAGGCAGATCTACTGAAATACATGGCTGAGGGGAGCAACGGGCAAGACAGGAGAGGTCTGCTGCGCCATGCAGGTCAGCTCCCTGGCTGGGGATTGATCTTGTGCTGCAGTGGCTGCAGATAGCTTCCCAGTGCTGAGACTTAACAACCCCTTGGGCCACCAGAGAGCCTCGGTTTTCTCACCATCAAAACGAGTGGTAGGAAAAATCAGGGCCCTTGCAGTGACATGGCCAGCATGGTGACAGGGTCAGGGGCACGGCGACATTTCAAGTCCCCTGGAAGGCACCCAGAGATTAGCAGAGCTGAGCCCAGAGGTGGGCAGCTCAAGCCAAAGGCCCCAACTTCCTGGCCTAAGCCCTTGTTGGGAGAGGAAGGGGGTCCTCAGGCCTGAGCACCCTGGAGTGGGGTGAAGGGAGCACACAGGCCCAGCTAGACCCGGCATGCTTCCAGCCCCTCCGCATTCCTGACCTCAGTGCTGAGACCCTCCCCACGGGGCACCCAGCCAAGCCCCTGGGCTGGATCCAGCCTGGCCAGGGACCGGATGGCGTGCGCTCCCTGTTCAGTCCTTAAAAGTCCACCAGAGTGAGCTCCTCTCCTGCTGGGGGGCTGGGGGCCCTTGTGTGTGCAGGAGCTGCATTCTTAGCATGCCATGGGAGGGGGAGTTCTCCCCAGAAAATGCCAGTCCAGGCCAGATCTTGGGAATTGTCCACAAAGAGCAGCCAGCAGGCGTATTTGCTGCCCCTCAGAGCTGCCTGAAATCTGCCCTGGGCCTTAATAGGAGGACCCTTGAGGGAGAGGGTGCCTTGAGGGGAGCGTACACTAAAAAGGAGGTGACTCAGTGAAACGTCTCAGCGAGAGAAAGGGGCTTAGTGATGGGAGAGAGGAGCAGAGAAGGAGTCCACAGAGGGTGTGCTCAGCAAGACCCCAGGCGCTCCCCCATCTCGGCCACACCTCCTCCCGTCCTGCCTGTCACATAGCTCTCACTGGGTCACCCACCCTCGGTTGCACCCTCTGGCCTCCTGTCTGCCTGGGTCTGAGCAGCCACCTCATCTCATTCTGGTGAGAGCCTCAGCAAAGACCAGGACAGACTGACCCAAGGTCAGGGCCCACGCTGAGGATATCTCTACAAAGGCCTGCGTGGTCCAAGTTGGGTGGGACTTAGGTTCTAGTCCTAGGCCAGGGTACTCAGAGGGATGGGGACCCCTCCCTTGAGTCACCATGGACACATGTCAAGAACAAGATCACTGTATACAGACACCTGAGCTATGTGAGTCAGATCTGGCTGTGACTAAGCATGGCAGCAATGGTCAGCTTCCGCTGGCACAAGGGAAGGCTGCCTGGAGGAGGAGGCATAGGCCTCGACTGAGCTTGAAAGAGGAGGAGGCCAGGTAAAGGGACCTGGCCGTAAGGATTGGGGGGACCATCCAGGGCAGGTGTGTGCCAGTAGAAGCATAAGGGGGGCTGCTGAAGTGACCAGTGCTGCCTATTGCCTGGTGAGTTACCAAGGAGGCGGGGGTTCACCTTAGGGGAACAGGAGTAGACAGAGGTGAGGAGGCACCAGAGGGTGGGCCTGGGAGGTGGATCCTGATGTTGACATTCTTCCCAAGGAGCAGAAAGAAGAGGCACTCCAGGGCTGCCTCTAAACCTTCTCAGGCTCAGGAAACTTCTGGGCTCTGCCCCTTACACATACACACACTTCACCCACGGGGGATGTGCTGCTCAAGCAGGGGATGGGGTGTTATGCAGTCAATGCTGGCTGAGAGCAAGAGTGGGACAGGCTCCCAGGCCCCGTGTCCCATAGACCCGAGGGACTGCCGGTCACAGGGACCATCACAGCTGGGCCCGTTCCTCCCCACCCCTTCTCACCACCCACCCCCCAGGAATGCAAGTTGCCCTGGAAATACTGTTTAGGTACAAACACTTCTTCAGGAAATATCCTGGGGGAAATAGGAGGAGCAGAGTGGCTGGGGAGAAGCTGGGATGGGGCACGGAGGGACCCCTCCTGGTCAGCAAGCCACACTGATCCCTGGGGAAGGACAAGGGGCAGGGCTGAAACTGCCTTTCCCATGGTCCAAAGTGAAAGGCAGAGTCCCAGAGAGGGAGGAAGAGGCTGAGGATGTCCCTGGGCCCAGACCCCAAGACCTGCAGTCTGCACAGTTTCTCTACTGGTTCTGGGCCTTGGTGTTCCCATCTGTAAAATGGACAGGCTGCCCGATGGCTCCTCGAACCCGGTTTTCCAGTTCATGTGCTCTCTGCTGCTGTCAGGGTCTCTGCTGCAGGGACAGGGGTCTGGAAGCCCCTTCAGCTTCCTCACAGAAGCCCTTCTCTGCCCCCAAATTCCCTGCTCCATGTGGCCAGTGAGCGTAGGAGCAGCCTGGCACATGGGGGTGCCACCAGGGGGCCAGAGCTGGGCAATAGCCTGGAAGGGCAGAGTAGGAGGAATTGGAAATTTTTAGAACCTTGACAGCTGGAGTCCCGTGAGTCAGTGGGGCAGATGGAAGTGATTAGGTGCTGGCAGGCGGCCAGGTGGGCCGGAGATGGAGCCCAGTGCGGGGATCTCAGACCCCAGCGGTGGCTTCCTCCCAGCCACGCAGCTGCCAGGGCCCAGGGGCTGCTGTGTGTGTCTGGGGACACCAAGCCAGGCTGTTCAAATGGGGTCCCACACTGGGAGGCCCCGAGGCCCAGCGGGGGGACCCCAGGGAAGACAGGATGCCTCGGGCTAGGAGAAAGGTGTGGGACAGGGTGGGGCTTCCTGTTGTTGATCCATAAACGCTGGAAAGGTGCTTGTCCAGACACCCGGCCCCCACTCCCAGGTCTTAAAATCTCCTCTAACAGAGGAGCCCCCCAACAATCCTATCCCATATTTCCCTGTGGGGCGGCTACTCTTATGTCCTTCAAGTGATAATGAGTCTCTGGGGGAGAGGAAAGCAAAGCCTAAGTCATTTTCCCAAAGAATCCCATTTCAAACCATTTATGAGACCCTCCTGGAGAGATCCATGCTAGGCTCTGAAGATTCTGGAAAAACCTGCTCAGTCTCTGCCCTTGAGAAGTGTACAGTCAAACAGGGAAGACATGAGCACAGAGAACCAGAGCGTTCCAGAACCATCCAGCAGACCCTGGGTGGCAGCCCAGGATGGGGAGGCTGTGAGGTGGGAGCTGTGGAGAGGGTGGTCCTGGAGCGATGCTGTGAGGTGAGGCAGGGAGCAGGAGGAAGCGCTGCTCAGACACTCAGACTAATTGGAGCAGGGGGTGGGAGCCAAATCAGAGTGGACAGAGGAGCCAGGGCAGGAAGTGGCGGTGACAAGAGCCCAGGTTAGGGGTGTACAGGTGACTGAGGGAAGGGTTGGGAGGGTCAGGGACACACAGGCACAGCCTCACCAGGGCGCTCCTAGTGCCACTTGGACCACATCAGTCATTGCAGGCCCTCCCACAGACCACCCAGCCACTGCTCAAGGTACCTAGTAGTCAAAGGTGAGCACTCAAAGGTGAGCGCCATAGCCTTTTTCAGAGTATCACATTCCTCCCGACCCACCCTCTCTACCCTGTTCAGCAATGGCCACCTGTGCATGGAGAGACCATGGCAAGGAGGTGGCCTGGAAAGGCCAGGTGAGAGGTTGCCATGGCACAGAGTTGGGGGTGGGACCTGCAGGAGTCCTTGCAGAGGAGGCAAGGCAAGTCAGGGGGGAGGGCAGAGATGGACAAGATCAGAGCCTCACACCCACCAGGAGCTGTCCCTGGAGACCATGGATGACTGGGGGGGCGGGGGGGGTGGCTGGTCAATGTTGTAAACACCGAGGACCTACATCGTGGAAGGATCACTCTGGTAGGCTGTGGAGGCCAGGATAAAGCCTAAACGTAGTGAGTGTAGACGAAGGAGAAAAGACAGCCACAGAGGGACTCAGGAGATAAAAATCTGTAGGATTTAGGGGCAGGGTATAGAGAGCTGAGGAAGGAGGAGACACCTGGGAGCCAGGAGGAAAGAGGGGGAGATGGAGGCAGCAGAAGACTCGGGTCTGGTGCTCCCTTGACTCTAATGACTTCGTAGCATCTGGACCGTCACAGTGGAGGAAGTTCATGGGGGCCATTGACATAATGGAAACGCTTAATGAAGATGAAGAGTCTTAAAGCCAAGGCCAAAGAGCTCAGGGAGAGGACGGGGAGCCAGAGGGGGCCGTAAGCGGAGAAGTGACACAATGACACTTAGAAGACTCTTTTGGGCTGCAGGGAGAGGTTGGGCTGGCAGCGTTGGGAGGCGGGAGACCTAAGCATGATGATGAAATGCCCCCTAGAGGCCAAACCCCAGCAGTGGGCCCTGGGAAGTGATAGACCTCAGCTTAAGGGGTACAGGTGGACCTCACTTTTCATAGAAGTGGAGTCTTGACGAGTTGGATCATAAATGAATTTATGCTCATGCTTCATGTCAACATCTATTTTAAACGGCTCAACCCAAAAATCAAATTGACAAAATAATTCCATTTATAACAGCATAAAAAAGATAAAATACTTAAGCATACATTTAAGAAGTACAAGCCTATGTACCCAAGGCAAAGATCAGAAATTGCCAAGGAAATTGACGATCAGAAGAGATGGAAGATACCCCGTGGATTAGAAGGCTTCATATTTTTAAAATGACCGTGCCACTGAAAGCAGATTCAATGAAATTCCTATCGAAAGTCCAGTGGTGTTTTTTTGCAGAAATGAAAGCTTCATTCTGAATTCATATAGAATTTCAGGAGGTTCCAAATAACTGAAACAGTCTTGAAAAAGAACAAATGTGGAGGACTCATGGTTTCTGATTTTAAAACTTACTATAAAGCTGTAGTAACCAAGACAGCATGGGGTAAATGTTACTCAGCGGAATGGTATTGAGAAATAACCCGTTACATTTATGACCTATTGGTTTCTACCAGGGTGTCAAGGCCATTCAGAAGAAGGATAGTCTTTACAACAAACCATGCCGGACACTGGACAGCCACATACAAACGCTGGACCCTACTTCACACCGCGTACTAAACTTAACTCAACACAGACTGAAGGCCTGAGCACAAGAGCTAAAACTCTTAGAAGAAAATATACAGCAAATCTTCGTGACCTTGGACTTGGCAGTGGTTTCTCAGCTAGAACACTAAGAACACAAGGAGAAAATAGATAAATGAACTTCAGGAAAGTGAAGAACTTTTGCACTTCAAAGGGCATGATCAAGAATGTGAAAAGACAACTCAGGATGGAAAAAAAATGTATTTGTAGTAAGTCTTATTGCAAATGACCTGAAAGAGGATGTGGTATCCAAGACTCCATTCAGAAACTTCGCCGCCGTGGAGGGGTAAAGGTAAAGGGAGACGACAGAGTGGTCATCCGTCTCTGCCCTTCACCCAGTGAGTGTGCCCAGAGGACCTGCCCATATAGGAAATTAGGGGAATGAGAATTGGGGGAGGGTGGGAAGAAGCAGGGACCCTTGCCCCCAGGGCAGCCACAATTCTCTGGGAACTTGCTCACAAATTCTCTAAATTCCCCCATATTAATTTTAGAACGAGTCCTCGAAACCCGAGGAGGCCGGGGGACGGCCCGGCGCCAGTGCGGGCAGCTCTCAGAAAGGGGACAATGCGAGGGAGAGGCTGTCTAGCCTGGCCTCCTCTCCCCGCCAGGCCTCAACCATGGGAAGGTCACGAGAGGCACGAGCCGAGGCCAAGCCCCGTGCAGGGCGCAGGCCCAGGCAGCAGGCCAGGAGGTCCTGGGTCTGAGGCCTCAGTTCCCACTGACATCAGTGCAAGGTGTCAGGGGGCCTGAATCATCGGGGCTGGGGCCAGCCCCCTCCCGGGGGGAGAGCATAGCAGAGGTATGAGGCAGCCTGACCAGGCAGGCAGCCCCGGGCTAGGCTGGACACCGTGACTGTTTTATAGAATTAGCGAATGGGACCCGCCGCAAGGGGAGGTGGACATGTCATCGTCCTGGATTCCAACAGGCTGCCCACCGCCCCCCCACTTCTGATTCACAAAATTAATTCCAACGGCTAGAGAGAGGAGCCTGTCAGCAAGGCCAGGGGGTCATAAACATGGTAATATTAATAGCTCCAGCCAGGCTGCCCGGGGGGCTGGGGGGCTTGCCAGAGGGACTGACTTATTTAGTCTCCTCATTAATGATGTGGAAAGAGCAGAGTTTACCCAAGTCTAGGGCGGGTGTGACCTACATCAGGGCAGGGATTACCCAAACTGAGGACAGAACACAAGGGTCCCTGCGGGGCTCTGTGCCCCACCCCACCCCACACCCCAGGGAGATTCCTCTTGGTGTGAACTGGTTCTACCTGTGTGCTAGTATAACTAGTCCTACTAGTGAGTCCCTGGCTAGCTAAGATGAATCTCCCTCCTGAAGTGGAAGCTCCAGAACAGCTCATATGTGCATCCATACACACACACACACACACACACCTCGGCACACCTCTGCAACAGGACTAGCTGCACCTCCCCTCTCTCCATCCAGTGGGCCCGATCTGGGCAGGTGCGACCAAGTCAGGGAATAGAGTGCAAAGTCACCCAGAGGTGCCTGGTGACCAGGTGCAATGAGGTCCTTTCCGAAGAAGGTCCCTGATCTCTCTAGCCCTTCCCTCCAACTCATCCTGCAATTAATCAAGCCTAGGGACACTTAAACTGGGAACTCAAGAAAAACTCAGGCATACACATCTTCCTACATCTCAGACACCCACTCCTCCAGACACTTAGCAGGGTCCACGCTGTGCACACTGAGAGGAACAGAGTCAGGGCAGTTGGCATGCTCTCCTCCCTCCCAAGTCCATGAGGTTCTGAGAACATCATTCCAAACAGACCTCAGGGTCCCAGCTACAGGGGTCACAGGCAAAGGAGTTTGTGAAGGGAGGCAGCTGGGAAACAGTTCGGAAGGGTGCCCAGGGCCCTCAGCAGACAAGCTGGGAGAGCCCCTCCCCCGTCCCAGGAAGCCCCCCGACTCCCAGCGGCACAGCTCCTGGCTGCCAGCAGTGGGACAGACACAGACGGACTGGGACTGGCAGCAGCTGGGCTGGGAGCCTGCCGAGTCCAGAGCTGGAATGCAGGAGAAACCTGTCCAGCGATGAGATCAAGGAGATGGCACCAGTGTCTCCCCAGGGAGCCGAGCTCCGCGTCCCAGGACATTCCAAACTCTGCGAACAAAACATGGGGTGGGCCACCAGCCAGCCTGGGCGGGTGCCAGGTGGCCCCCCACCCCTCCCATCAGCAGGGAGGCCTGCCCATCAGCGGGACCGGCTGGGAACGCAGCACGGAGCTGCCGGGAAAGCTGCCCACAGAGTCGCCTGGGGACGCAGCGTCCAGACACCTGCCTCGTTCCCTCGTCCGGCTTGAAGATGTCCCCGGGTCTCCTCTGAGCCGCCCAGGTGGAGCACTGTGGGCTGCGGAGCACACCCACCTGCATGGTACCTCCCACTTAGCAGGCACCTCGAAGCCATGACCGTAGTTAATGACCCTCACAGGAAGCCAGGCCCGGCGGGTCTCTCCATGTTGTAGGAAACCGGGGCCCAAGGCAGGATTTGCTTGAAACCACCCAGTTATTGAGAGGCGTGGCAGATTTCTCACCCAGGACAGCTGCCTCCCTGCTCCCAAGTGCTTTTCTCTGTGCTTTGTCCTGGCAGCAGGAGGCCACCCAGACCCAGTGTTCCTGAGCAAACCCCATACTCCCCAATTCCACCACAGAGCCTCGAAAAGCAGCAAGTTCAATGTCTTTGTTCTATAAATAGGCCAAATAGGGCAAAGAGCGAGAGCATGCGCACAAAGGACTTGCCCAGGGTCAGAGGGCACCAAAGGTGAAGGTAAAAGTCTGGTAACAAAGGTCACAGGGACCATGCTAAGAAGTAGCCACCAAGAGAGATGGACAGCGGCCAGTGTCCCCGGCCCAGGAGGCAGGGAGCAGGGGAATCCTGATGGCTTCCTGGAAGAGGCATTCTCCCCAGTCCTCTGTGACATCACTCAGGTGACCCCAGGTAGAGATGGTGATCAACCTAAAGAAAAATTGCAAAGTAGAACCAAAGTCCGTGGAGGTGAGCTGTCGTGTCCATGCGACCTCAGGATGCTCTTACCCTCTCCAGGACTCAGCTTCTCATCCATAAAGTGGAGGCAAAGACCCTGGCTCCTGCCAGGTCTCACAGAAACTTACCCACTCAAACACTCATGGCACAGCGCCCCAGGGACTAGCTGCGGGCTGCCTAGGTACTGTCCACCACATAGGAGACGTGGGGCTCCAATGAGTGCTGTGGGGGGAGGGGAGGTGGCTGGGGGAGCCTGTGTCCACTTAGCTGGGAGGAGGCCTGAGGAGCGATGCGCGGTGATCTGAGCGCAGCCGGCAGGAGCCAGAGCAGCGAGTGGGCAGGGCATAGAGATGGGCGTGGGCAGTCCACGTCAGCAGTTTGGACTATATTCCACTACCGATAGGACACTGAGGGGATGAAGTAAGCAAGGTCACGGTCAGATTGACCATGGTGTAGGGACAGAGGAGGCGTCACCCACACAGCCAGACAAGGACTGCGAGGCTGCAGCGGGAGGCTGAGGGTGAGGATGGGAAGTAGAGTCTTTCTCTTCTCATCCATCCAGAGCTGTGGAAGCCCTGAGGAGGGGGGTTGGGCTGTGGCTGTGTGTTGACCATGTGGGAGCCTGACCGTCACCACGCTCTGCACAGAGCAGCCATCCCTGGGCCAGCCCAGGTCAAGCTGACTGAGGGCACATCTGGGAAACGGCCCCCTCACCACACCCCCACTCCTCCCAGTGACCACATCTGGAGGCTCAGAGAGGTTGCCCGAAATCGGTGTTGGGGCAAAGCATGAATGAAGACAGGGATTTGGGGAGAAATTCATCCATCCTGACCAAAAAAGGCTCAGTGTGCACCTAGTACATGCCAGGTTCTGGGCTGTTACAGACACTGGAAAAGATAGGATCTGAGGCTTTGGGTGTATAGGTGGGGGGTCCCAGAGACCCCTGAGCCATGAAGACCCAGGGGGACCGGACAGTAGTCACCAGCATGCGGGGGGACCCAACAGATCAAGCCCTCGATGGGTGAAGAAATGGGAGGAAGGAGAGGCAGGCGGGCTCAGTGCAGGAGCTGGTAGGGCCAGTGGGGACAGGGGTGTGCAGGGAGGCAGGAGAGTGGAAAGAGGGCGTGGAGTCAGAGGAGAGGCTCACGGAGCAGTCGCTCTGGGCTAAGACCGGGACCCCGGGGCCCACCTTCCCTGCAATGCACCCATCTTGCCAGGTTTTGGTGGAGGCACAGAAGCAGCGTCGTGGACCATTTTCACCTTTTAAAAACCACAGACATCTGACACTGGGCACCAGAGCCAAATTTCTGGGAGAGATGCGGGCCCTGTGGGCACTTCCCCTGACGTCAATCGGGTTTCTCTTTTGTGTCTGTGGCTTTGACAGGAGGAGGCCGGATTAGGGGGCTGAGCTGAGAGATGGAGAGAAGGACCAGACGCCGAGCACAGTGCTCATTCCCTGGACCTGCCCTCCCAAGTGCAAAGCCCTTGTTGGGGCTGTTCGGGGCCCTGCTAGGCCCTGCTGATGAGCAGGGCAGGTATCAGTTACTAGACAGGCTGAGGACATCTGGAGTCCAGTGTCGGAATCGACTTTTCACCTGCCCTGACAAGCAAGGGCAGCTGCCGGCGTCCCCCTGCCTCAAGTCCCCCTTCACAGGACACTGCCCTCCCCCCACACACACACCCAAAGCCTCACCCATGGTCAGCCACACCCACGGTCTGGGAAGCTCCTTTGACTACAATGATGACGCCATTAGCCAAGGGACAGCAAGTGCCTCCCTGCATCTCATCTGGTGCTTCCAGGAGGGTCTGTCCTGCCTGTTCCCACATCACTGCCTTGCCCTAAGGAGCACCTTGGTTTAGGTCAGATGCCGTCCCCCACTCCCTGCTCCATCCCTCTCAATACAGCTGCCCAGACCACCAGCCCCACACTTCTGCAGCCCAACTCCTGAACATGGAGTGACTCAGATGGGGAAACTGAGGCCCCAGAAGGCAGAGGTGCTATCTGCTCCAGCCATGTCCCCAGACCCACCCTAGGCAGCAGGACACATTTTGCAAAAGAGAGAACAAGAGTGAAGACCCCTTTCCACCCGCCATGCCCAGCCATGCCTGTGAGACTTCAGGGGTCAGGGACAGCTGGCTAGGGTGAGGTGGACAGTAAAGAGGGAACAGGGACTACCTTTAACTCATACCTGCCCCCACCAGTTCTACAAGAATCCCGGAACAGGACATACTGAGTGCCTAGGCTGACCCAGTCAGAGCCTGACACCAAGCTGAAAAGCAACCCCACACCCCCAGATTGAAATCCAACCTGAAATGCAGGCTGACTCCTGAGCCCAGCTGAAACTGAGCTCTGACCCTAATACCAGCTGAGACTGAGCTCTGACCATAATCTTGATCTTGGCCTGACCTTAGATTAAACCTCAAACCTGATCCCAAAGCAGAACCCTGCCCCAGCATAAACAGCCAGGAAAGCCTCCAAGGACACCCAGTGGGAGCCCCAGCCCTCTGCTGCTGGGAAATACAATAGGTCACTCTTGACTGGGGCCGCCCTGGCTGGAGCGGGAGGGGAGAACCAGTACAGACCAGCCATGTGTTCTGTCACCCTGGCCAGTGCCACCCTCCCTGGCCTCAGATTTATCAAATGGGCCCTAGAGGTGGCAGGTGGGGGGTGAGTCATGAAGGTCACAGAGGATTCACAGCCCATCTGTCTAAACCCAGGCTGATCCTGGTCGGACAAAAGGAGGCTGGGACAGAGCTGTCCTGCCTCGCATACAGGAAAGATGGCCTGACCCAGGGGAAGACCCAGAGGGTCCAAGGCCAGGCCCTGAGCCTCCTCGATGAGGAGCTCACCATGTGTAGGGCCAACTGGCTGAGGCCATGCTCGGCAGAGGGTACAGTGACATGACCTGTACCGGACGAGGGTGCAGGGACTGAGCTGAGCTGGAGTCCCCAGCCTCTGGCCTCATCTAGCAGAGACACAGAGTTGGGGCAAAGCAGCCCAGGGCTCGCTGACAAGGTACAGGGACTCCTGCCTGAGGGAGTGCTCCTCCCTCTGCCCAGGTGCCTCTGGTGTCTGCCTGTGGCCAGCGCCCCGGACACGTGACCCAGCCCTTCTGCAAGCTCAGGCCCCTCGCTTGCCACCCGCTGGGAAGAGATCAGCACGAAGGAATGCGCTGTCCAGGGGCCAGCGACAGGATGGGGATGGGCCACCCGGGGAGCCAGCTAGTAAGCGAGGAAGCGAGGAGCTCAGGAAGACTGGGGCTGGGAAGGAAGACGGAGAGGTGCCGGAGCAGCGCCCGGCTGACCATTGTCCCTGGCCCCACAGGTCAGGTGCACTGGGCCTGCCCCCAATCCTAGCCTCTGCTCAGCATGGTCGCAGTCTCCCCAAGGCCTGTCTGTCTCCCCCCATCCTGGACTCTCATGTCTGGGGCCCGGCTCAGCCGAAGTAAAGACAAAGCTTGTCCCCACAAGCGCCAACCAGCTCTGTGGAGCCCTGTCTCTGGGCAACGTCTCCCCTCTCTGCTGAGGCCCGGGCCCTTCCACGTGTTTACTCTGTCCAGACCTCCCTGGTGGGAGGAAGCTTCTGGCTTCAGTAGCCTGACAGCCAGTGCACATGTGGCTATGATAGCTGATAATGTATTCAACTTGCCCTCTCAGTGTGGTCCCCAACCAGTAGCATCAACATTAATTAGGAATTTGTTAATAATGCAAGTTATCAGACCCCACCCCAAACCTGCTAAATCAGCAGTCTATTTCCCCAAGTCCTCCAAATTCTGAGCCAGCTCACTCAGGAGCTGCTGGCTTAGATTTATGACCATGGTCACCAGCAGAAATGTTGATAGAAATAAGAAGTAATTGTATGAATGGGAAAGTGAGTAAATGAGTGTTGAGAAACCTGGTCTCATCCCCAGGCTTGAGTAAAATGGTTCCTTGAGTAAAATGCTATCTGGTCCCCAAGCCCCAGTGACGGTAGACAGCACTTGAGTCTTGATAATCCCAAATTGTGGCCTAGGAGTCAGCGCTCTCCTGACACTGGGATTGTCTTCCCTAGAACTCAGACCTGCTTGATGAGCAAAGTCTCCCCAAATTTGCAGCTGCCTAGGTCTTGCCCAATCTTGGCCACTGTCAACCAAGGCTGTCGTGACCCCAGCATTGACCTCATATTATCAGAATAAATTAGAGAGCTGTACAATCTCCTTGTCTGCCCACTTGCTTGCTCACCTGTCAGGGAGGAGGAAAAGAGGTCAAGTTATGTGTCCAGAGCTCTGTACTAGCTTGCCACCAGGGAGCCTCTGGTGGCCAACTTCACCTACTGTAGGAAGGAGGATTTCCCACTGGACAGAAAAAGAGAACCATCTTCATCCACAGCTGCTAACTCTGCTAGGTAAGTTGACATTTCAAGTCACTGAGAGGTCCTCTGAGCCTGCGTGACCCGGAGTGCTTCCTGCTTGTCCTCAAGAAGTCTACAGAAAAAGGCAGCAGCGGCAGCCGCCAAGTGTGGGAACACTGCACACCAGCACCCCATCTGAGCAATCAAAGGCTTTGAGGGGTCTTGTAAGAGAGACGCCTATTTGGTTTTGTTGGATTCAGTGTGTTTCTGGTTTATCAGATTCAGAACCTTCTTTTTCCCCCATCAACGTTCTAAGAACGATCACCTGGGAAACACATCCACTGCCATATTGACCCAGAGAGTTCCTTTCCAGAGTTCCAGGGAGGAAAAGCAGAAATTGGGGGAGTATCTTGTTAAAAGTCCCCACGGCAGAGAAACAGCCACTCGGGAGGCCCATAGGGGCTCAACATGGACACCCCATCTCTAGAACCACGGTCCCCCAAAACCACATCACTGAGCAGAAGTCTCAGAGGAGGGGCAGGCACAGTGGAGAGGGGAGGTCAGCTGTCTTCTCATGGACAGCGAGCCACGGGCTGGCCGGCACACCACGCGGGCAGGGGAAAGACAGCATTCTTTGGCCCGTCAAAGACGAAATCCTGTGTCCACCCGACTCCCCAGTGCCCCCCAGCTTGGCCCTCCGTTCTGTCTTCCCCAAGCTCCTCTGCATCCCCAGGACCTGGGATGACCTCCCAACCCCCACCTGTGTGGCTAGATGTACTGTCCTCTTTGGGGTGGAGGAGAAAAATGTCCTGCCACGCTCCCCCCTCCTGCCTCGACTCTTGGCTGCCTTCTGAAGTCGGACAATACAGGGAAATGTTTGCACCCAAACAACTCTGGCTGCTTCAGGAACTGCCTGGCCCTGCCCAGGAAAGCGCACTCCTGCTGCCCCACCCTGCAGCCCTCTGTCTGCGGCCCAGAGGTGGGAAATGGAGGGGCAGCCCAGCCGAGGGGGTCACCAGAGCTCAAGGGGGCAGAGGCATCCCCAGTGTGGGTGAGAGGGGAGGTCAGGGGCCACCTTTCTCTGGAGACTGGTGTTTCCTTCCTGCCTGTATCAGAAACAAGCTCTGTCCCTGTCCGTGGACCACGCAAGAGCCAGGTTGTCAATATTTATCTGGAGAGCTGCCACGGCTCTGGGTTAATCTGGCCTGAAGATAATGAAAACTGTACTTTGATGTGATTTGAGAAATGTATTAATTCATTCAACAAGCATTTGCTGTACTTGCTTTCAGTGCCAAGCCCGGTGCAGGGCACTGGGGAGCCAGCAATGGGTCAGTCGCACCCTACCGTGGAGAGGCCCACAGTCTGGGGGCGAGACACCTGAAATGGAAGAGGAGGGCAGGTGGGCACCTCCCGGGAGACACCGGCCTGGTGTTGGCTCAAGCAGGGGCTCGCGGGCCCGGGGCGGCATGGTGGGGAGAGGCGAGGGCCCACCACCCAATGCGCCGGCAGCCATGGCCACCGGCTCAGGAAGCTGCAGGGTCAGCGCATAGTTTGTGAAGGCAGAAGTTTGATAAAGAATGAACTGCCCTCCACACGCCCCCACTCCCAGAAGCCCTTCCCATCCGCTCTGATTCTGCCCTCGCCAACCCCAACACAGCCCAGAGGTGAAGAACCTCAGGTGCAAGCCAACAAACGTTGTGAAAAGCCACAAGTGTAAAAGCACATTGGCTTCTCCTTGTTCGCTGGCACAGGAGCGTCCACACGTGACCCTGCCCGGGTCACCTCCGGGCAATCCTGCACACAGGCCACAGGGGCACACCAGCTTCAGTTTCCAGCAGTGAGGGGTGAAAGGAAGACTCTGTGACCCTGGAGCCTCAACGTGACCCCAGTGGGGCCTGTACTGAGACCCGCCCCTTCTCACTACCTTTGAGGAAACTGAGGCCGAGAAAGAAGTAGGGAAGATGGAGGGGCAGGCGGCCGGGGACAGCTAAGGTCAAGGCAGCCAGCCTGCCTGTCCCAGCCCCTCACGCCCACCTCGCCCTCATGCCAGAGACTCTGTGTTTTTGTCTTTCTTGGGGTGGGGGGTGCGGCTCGGAGCCTGGAGTGATGAGTTAAGTGACAATGAATTTGAACCACATGGAGCCCGGGCTTAAGGGGAAAGTGTTTTGGTGAAATGCAGCTGGGATTTCATCAGCCCCCATCCCCCAGACAGTACAAAAATAGTCCAGGCCAGGCCGGCTCTGACCCACAGGCCTGGCCCAATTTCGCCGCCCCCTGTCCTGGAGAGAGGCTTGAGTGGCCTCTTTCCCTGAATCCGGGTTTCGTAATCTCTCCTTGTTGTTTTGGTTGCCTGTTTGTTTACTGGCCTGGTTTGTCTGGGAGAATTTGCCTGACAAGCTCCCTGCTGCTTGGTCCCCAGGAAAGAACAAGGCAGGAGAGACCCTTCTCTGTCATGGAAACAGGCCCACCCAGACCGAGAGACGTTGTCACAGCTACCGCCTGGAGACAGGTGGGGGAGTCTTGCGGCCCTGGGAGTATTACCAAAATTCAGATGGAGAGGCAGTTTTGGAGCAATTGTTTGAAACCAGGGAATGCAGCCCTGGGATACAAATCAAAAGTATATCCCCACCCCCAGTAGGGAGGGGAGGGCTTATGTAGGTGACAAGCTCCAAATGGAACGTCAGGCCTAAATTGGCGGGTCACTGAGTGTGACCCACAGCCTAATGCCATGGGTCCCCATTAGGTGGGTGGCTGGCAACTTCTTTTTTTTTTTTAAAGATTTATTTATGCATTAGAACTGGGGTGCAGGCCAGAGGTGGCAGGGAGGGGGGGTGAGAGGATTCACCGGAGACAGAGTGGAGAACAGAACAGGCAGATCTACTAAAAGACACTGCTGAGGGGAGCAGCAGGTGGGTCAGGAGAGGTCTGCTGCGCCATGTGGGTCACCTCCAGGGCAGGGATTGCTCATGCTGCAGTGGCTGCAGATAGCTTCATAGTGCTGTGCTTTAACTGGTTGTGCCCCCAGGGAGGGTCCCAACTTCCAAAGTTTTAGCAGGCACCTGCAGGGGGGTGGGCATTGTGCTTGTCCTGAGAAGGCAGTGTGCATGCTCAGTCTATGTCCTGGTATAGCCACCTGACTCTCACTTTCAGCCCCATTTGCCTGACTGGCCCCATTGTCACGGCTATGTTGTTCACTGGCACAGGCGTGTCCACACGTGACCCTGCCCGGGTCACCTCCGGGCAATCCTGCTCACAGGCCACAGGGGGCACACCAGCTTCCATTTCCAGCAGTGAGGGGTAGAAGGAAAAGACTCCGTGACCCTAGAGCCTCAACCTGGTATTTTTTGTTATCAGGAGTATGGAAAAGTAGGGGGCCCTAGAGGCAAAGGGTGGCAGATAGATTTTACCCAAGCAAGAACTAACACGCTCCATTAACAACCCAAGGCCAAACCATTCTCTGGGGGGTGGGGGGGGAGGGGCAGGTGAGGCAACCACCAGAAGTGAGTAATCAAAGACACCAAAACCTACCCACCCCAAGTGCCACCAGGACCCACCCCAAGCAAGGACCTCTGCCGCTAGCCCAGGGCCTCGCACCAAGGAGGCATCCACTAGGGTGTGGGTGAGTCAACAGTCCAAGTCCTTAGCTTCTAAAGCTCAGCAAGCGCAAGGAAGGAGAGGGGGGGTTGAGCCCCCAGGGAGACCTAGGAGGCCACAGGCCCCCACAACCCTGAGCACATGTGGGTCATTATTTCCTTCCCCAGAGTTGAATGATGAACCTGGGGAGGCCGTGATGGCCCAGCAGCAGGACCGCAGGATGGCCACTCTGAGAAAGCAAGAAGTGCCCACCGTGAGGTCTGGGGCTGCTGGGTTGGGGAACCAGAGGGACTCAGGGCAGAGCCCCAGCCACGGTGTCCATCAGACAGCTGGCAGAGCCCAGCCAGTGTCACATCCAGAAACGCAACGCTCTCTGGCCAGACTGGACCCGCCCATCTGAGTGGGCCAGACCCTGAGTCAGGCTGTGGGACCACAGGTGCTCAAGCATCATTTGGGAAGCCAGTCGCCTGTTCAGGGCACACGGCTGGGTCCCACCTACCAAGTTACTCTCAGAGCACTGGTCGGGGACCAGAATGGACAAACCAGGTAGTCTGGGTACTGGGGCCTTGGCAAGTGGTAACACAAGGGCTCTGCCCGCTCCTGGCCACCAGCTTCCCCATCTGTAACTCAAGGCACCTGTGAAACCCAAATAACAATAAATGCCAGCGAACAGACCCAGGTGAGCAGCCAGGAGGGTCCACAGGAGGTCCACCTAGAGAGCCACGGCGGACGCTTAGAGCCCCACATCCTGCCTTCTAGAAGGGCCCGAGGAAGCAGCTCTGGCCCTGGCCAGGGGGACTCAGAACACACCGTCCATCTCTGATTTGAGAAATCTTGTCAAGACAGCAGGCGGGGGCTGAGGGCTGCCCTCCCATGCCCGGACAGCTTACCCAGGTCTGGGCCCCTGGGTCCCTTCCCTTCCTCCCTGCACTGGTCTTCCCAGAGGGCAGGAGGTGCTGACAGGGCTGGACCCGGAGCCTCCTCCGCTTGTCAAACACAGCAGTGCAGAGAACGGCTAACCTGGGTCTTACCAGGAGCTGCCTCCACTTTGTCCTCAGCTGGGCCCCCAGGGAGAGGCAAGACCCCTAGGGCCACTGCACAGGACTCAGGTCAGCCCTTTCTGCCCCAGTCTCCCTGGGCAGCACCTCAAGTGCACACAGAAAGTGTGGTCTGGGCCCCCCAGGCCCCTTATCCCTGCCCATGCTCACGGACCCCAGGACCCAGTCTGTCTAGGAACCCCGGCTTGCCTGGGCTGGGCTGCCCCCCTTCGCTTCCAAGAGGGTTTCCGCTCCTTTCACTCCATTGTTTTCTACCTTGGCCCTGGGCCAGTGCCCACAGGCCAGGCTGAGCCCAGCTGAAACCGTCCCAGCTAGGGAATGGGGGCAAAAGGGGGTGCAGTATGGGAAGCCTGGCCCTAGCCCAGCTGGGGGATGGGAGATTTCCTCCAGGCCCTCTTGGCAGAGGGGGAACCAGCGGCTCGGGGCGGGGTCCACGGCATCCCTTATCAAGCCTGCGTGGATGAGTGATTTACCCTGCGAAGCCTGGCTTCCTCGCCTTTAAATAGGAATGAAATTGACAGCTTCCTCCGAGGTCATGGGGTTAAGTGAGATGGACCTTCGTGGGGAGGTCCTGAGCCTGGGATGGTGGGAGTGCTTTCTGAGGGGGGCTGCATGTTTGTGGCCAAGACAGGCAGGGCACCACGTGGCAGGGCCGTGGCTAGAAGGCACCTGTGGCAGGAACAGCGGGCAGAGCAGTCCAAAGACCCGGCCACTGCTCCCGATGCCGCCTCCCCTTCCCTCTGCTTGGCTCCTCGGGCAGGGCAGAGGGCAGCGGCATGCACTACCCAAGAGGGGGATGCCCAGTCCCCCCCGGAAGCTCTCAGTGACCACCCGAACGGTGCCACCACCTCAGAGCCAGGTGTGCCCCACAGGATGAGGAGCAGAGGGAGAGCCACGGTGGACGCTTAGAGCCCCAGATTCCTGCCTTCTAGAAGGGCCCGAGGAAGCAGCTCTGGCCCTGGCCAGTGGTCTCAGAAAACATGGTCTGTCTCTGATTTGAGAAATCTCGTCAAGACAGCAGGCGGGGGCTGAGGGCTGACCTTCCATGCCCGGACAGCTTACCCAGGTCTGGGGGAGACGGGACAGGCTGGCCCCCGAACTCAGCAGGCTCTGCTTCTTCTCCTCCTGGACCGGGGCAAGGGGGCAGCATCACTGCCCAGGGCCTGAGAGCCTCCCGCTGGCCGCCCTCTGCCCATCTCCTCCTCTGCGGTCTGGCTCCTCCATCTACCCTGAGGACAGAGAGGCAGGGAGGAGCAGTGGCGGAAGACAGTCTCTGGAGCCAGACTGGAGTCCAGCTCTGCCACCCAGTAGCTGAGAGGCCCTCACACAGCAGGTTCCCATCTGTAAAATGGGTTCGTGCAAATACAGCTCCGTCACAGGGAGGCACAAAGGAGTTAACACAGTAAAGCCTTCAGATCGCTATCTAGCCCATCGTGAATACTCAGTAAATGCTAGCCCTCATTATTTTTTATTTGTGTCTCTGTCTTGCATGTTTGTTGACTCAAATTTTCCAAGGGTAAGGAGGTGCAGCAGGCGGCATGAAGCTCTGTGGTTTAAATTGCCTCTTGCTCCGGGGCCCCCAGACTGGAGGCTACAGCCATAAAGGGTTTCTTTCAATCGGGGCCAGTGATGCTCTGATAAAGCTTGGCCACAGGATGCAGAATCGCTGGGCTCTGTGCTCATAGCCCAGGCCTCGGAGGCTGGGCAGCTTCCAGAGCTGACATCCTGGGCAGGGAGGCTGCGGGGCCTCTGTGTTCCCAGCGCCCCTCTCCCCGCCTCCTCCATGACCCGCACGCCGAACGTGGCCTCCCCCCCACCATGTCACTGAAGTTCAGAATGGGAGAAGGCAAGAGCTCAGAATCCTAGCATCGCACAGCCAGGAGTTTGTCCAACACGGCTGTGGGATCCTTGTGAGAACAGCTTCTGTCTTCCTGGCAGTGAGAACCCCCCCAGCTTGAATCCCTCTGTGACAGGCAGCTCGTTGCCTCAAGGATAGTGGCTGAAGACTCCCACACTCTGCCTCTCGCTGGGGTCCCAGGTCCCCGGGGAGATCAACAGGGCAGAGTCCGCAAGGGCCTCTAGCAGACCGGCTGCTGCTGGACAGTTCCCACGGCACGGAAGTTTCCTCCGAGCAGACCCGCCTGCCAGCCGCCCCTTGGCCCGGAGGTGGGCTTTCCCACATGCCAGCCCCCATTCCCTCGGGTGACCTGCTTCTCCGGGCTCTCATCTCTGAGCTGAGGCCTCTGGGGAGACGTCGGGCCCCCTCTTGCCAAACTCGGATATTGGAGGAGAAAGAGGGCGGACGAGGAAGGGCTCCCGGGAAGTGACAGACAGCGAGCGCGTCGTGTGAGGTGGGCTCGTGACAGGGACCCAGCAGAGTCCCCCACAGTGACGGCCCATCCTGCAGTGTCTAGGCACCCCCTGAGGGGGCGGACAGGCAGATGACACTGGGGGCCCCACAGGCTCTTTCAAGCCATGCCAGGAGACTGCCGAGTGAGTTCGTGCAGAGTGGCAGCTGTCACCACTCCTGGGGGGGGGGGGGAACGTGTGTCCAGATTATGTCAATGCTAAGCTATTCCCAAGGCAGCCCCAGGAGAAGCCCCGAGAGCTGTGTCATCCAAAGAGGAAGGGTGAGCCCTCTGAACACAGGACCCCCACCTCAGGTCCCAGGGAACCCCAGGTGGCACCCACTCCAGACCCAGCAGGGCACAGACTGAGGCAGGACGCCTCGGGGTTCCAGCCCTCCAGATGTGCAGCCAGCATTCCACTGTGGAGACGGGGTGGAGCAGCAGCCAGGGGTCCAGATGGGCTGCATTAACCTGGGAGCAGGCACTTCGGGCCCAGATGCTCCGTGTTGAGCCAGCTAGCCGACTTTGGGCTCCAGATGTGGGCCTGGAGTGGGGGTGGGACCCAGCTCCAGATGTGTGCGGTCTGAGCTAGAGTGGCTGTAGGGCTCCGCTTCAGCACTTGGCCCAGGGAGCTGGGGCTTAAGGAGATGGGGCTTTGGGGGCCGGGCCAAGGGGCCTCTCCTATCACTCCCGTCCTAGCAGCCCAGCCCTCAGCCCAGGGTCCCAGAGGCCCAGAAGGACTCAAAGCTTGCAAAAAACACCCAACACAGAAACTGTAGAGGTCAAGGCTCATGTTTCAGTGCACAGCAGGAAGAAAGCCCAGGCACCTGCCCGGGGTCACATAGACAAGGCCAGGCAGGACCCAGGGAGAGCAGAGGGTATCTCCACAGGTATCTCCAGGGGATGGGTGCTCATTGCCTACCTCTCCCCAGCCTCAGACACTCTCAGCCCATATCATTAGGCAACTCTGGTAACCTTGACCGAGGAGTGGGAGGAAGGGCTGCTGTGACCGTCAAGATCCCCAGGTTGGGGAGACACCGTTCAGCCCTAGAAGACTCTTGAAAGAGGCAGGCTTAGAGCCTAGGAGCCCCACCACTCAACTCCCCCTACTCCAGATGTTGCTATTGCACCTGGGAAGTGGGAGGCAGGAGTCCAGCTGGACAGAGGACGGGGCCAACCTCCCAGAGAGTAAGTCCCCAAGCTGATGTAGTAAAGCGGGATGCCCATTCACTGACACTCCCCCCAGTGTGCTGGCCTCCTGCGAGTCCCTTATCACCTTGGTGCCCCACAGGTCCTGGGGGCAACTTCTCATAGATGGCAGTTTCCAAGAAGCCAGCTCTGTCTAGAGCCACACAGCCAGGCCAGCCAAGGCTGGAGGGACAGCAGGTCCCTGCCTCTGACCCAGACGTGGTCTCTGGCTGGGGGCTCTGCAGGCTGGTGTTTGAACTGTTATTGGGGGAGAGCCTTTGTTAGGGAGCTCAGAGGAGCTTCCCTCCCCTCCCCACAGAGAATATCTGCCCCAGACAGGGGAGGGCCACCCAGGGAGCCCAGAAACCTCTACAGCAAGCCCGCCCACCACCCAGACGTCTCCAGCCTAGGAAACCAGCCAAAAGTCTCCCAGAAGCCCCTTTCTCAATGTGAGGTGCTGCAGGAGGTCAGGTCCCCCAGACCCAAGCAGCTGACTGAGAGTCAGGACTCGGGATGCCCCACGCCCTCTAAACTTCATCCCCATGCCCATGCAGTGGCCCAGGAGGGCGTGTGGCCCTAGCAGGCAGAGGTCAGAGGTCAGGCCGCCTGACCATGGGCAACTGCCAGAAGGCCTAGCTTAGAGGAGGCCTTTGGGTGTGTAACAGCCCCTGAGCCCAGTTGAGGGGAGGGGTGAACAGCACAGACACCCCTGGGGTGCTGGGCATCCCGCAAACTCCTGCCAAGCCTGTTCTGGCATCGCAGCCCAGGAGACAGACAGCAGGTCCCACACTGTCTGGCCTGGGTGGGGAGGCTGGCTAGGGGAGCGGGCTGAGGCGAGAAGCACTAATAGGTTATGTCAGGCGAGTGCTCTGCGGAGGGGCCACGCCTCTCGGCTCTGGCAGCCCCACCTGAGGCCCTCGCCCAAGGCTGGGGCCTGGAGAGAGATACTGGCTGGGTTCAGAATGTGGTGTGAGGGCGGGGAGGGGCTGCTGGGCCAGAGCATGGAAGCCTCCTTCAGCCATCGTGGCCGAGAAGGCAGGACACGGATGAGTCCCGCTACCCTCGCCCCACTGGGTCTCTGTTGGCTAGCAAATATAGACCGCCAAACGGGGGTCCCTTGGGGTGCAGCTACAGGGTCTACCCAGGCGCACACTGGCTCAGTCGAGGGGAGAGCAGAGCCCCAAGGGACACCCTCAACCTCTCCTCCTCCTCTGCCCGACCCGTCCCCAAACTCCAGGATCCCATTCCCAAGCCAGGGAACCCTAATTTCTCACCCTGCACCTGGGGTCTTCCCCATTCTCCGAGAGAGACTCGCTGTGACAGCCCCTCCCCACGTCTGTCCTGGGGTTGGCATGCAGTCTGGAGCTGGGGGGCAGGGAGAGACCTGAAAATGAGCCCCCATCTTAAGGGTGAAGCAAGGGCACAGTGAGGTAGAGGTGGGCTCCAGGCAGGGGTCAGTGAAAGGCCAGGGACTCGGCTGGGACTGAGGAGGGGGCCCCTCGCAATTGTGGTGGGGCGGCCAGGGCCCTGTGTGTCTTGGCCGAGCGGGACCCCTGGGCCGCCAGGTATGTAACAATTCCAGCCATTTCCTGCCCTATTAATGAGAAAGGGGCTGATATAAATACACGCTCAGCATAAATAAATACAGGCCAGGCCCGGGACTGCATAGCAGACAGATTGCGTGGAGCTGCTGGCCAGCCCTCCAGCCAGCTCCCCCCACCCTGCCCGCGGGCCCCCCCCACCGCCCCCCACTTGTTTTCCTCCAGCAATCCAGGGCCCCTCCACACTCGCAGTCCTGAGACAGACTGATTGACCACCCTTGCCCTCAGCCTCAGGACAGGGTCCCCATAGCCCCGAGAAGGGTCAGGCCTGGGAGAGAGAACTGAGTTCCCTGCACCAGGCCATGACACCCCAGGGCGCCTGGTTGTTGGTGTGCTGTTCACAGGGACTCGGAAGTTCACAGGATTGAAGAACTTGCCCAAGGTCATACGGCCAGGAAGTTGTGGGGCCAGGGGTTGAACCCAAGGCTTTCTGACCCCCACAGTTCCTGGTCTGCTGAGTGGGGGGCATCTAAGGACAGTTCTCACCCTCCTGTCTCCCTCCAAGTCCCAGGCCCAGGACGCCAGACCCTTGGAGAATTCCGTTCAAGGCCTGGAGACTTAAAGTGCAGGAAGCTGGGTCTTGGTAAAGACCCTGCCTGCTCCTCCCAGCATGGGCATTCAGGATGTGGGGCGCCTCGAAGGCTGACTGTCTCACCAGAATCACCTAATCATCCCACGCAGCACAGACACGGAAACTGAGGCCCAGAGGGGACAGAGCCGCATCCAGAATCAGAGAGAGAGACGGGTCAGTCATAGAGGCGGCGAGTCTGCCCCAGTCCTGGCCTCCTCCGGTCTTGAGCTCATGGTGGGAGACCCTCCTCTCACACGCTTCCCCTGCTCAGTCCCGCCTCACCTCCCCAGCCTGGACACCTCCAGGGTGCACTCAGGTGCCCCCAAATCCAGCCTGTGCCCTTCCAGGGTGCAAATCAGCAACCGCAGCAAGGGAAAGCAGGTCCAGGGAAGGAAGAAGCCCAACAAGGGCAGGTCTGGAGTGAGCCGCCAGCAAACTCCCCCTGTCCCTGCACTGCTGTTATGTATTCCTCTCTTTCAGGCCCAGGTCAAAAGCCCCTTCCTACAGGAAGCCTTCCCAGCTACCCCAGCCCAAAGGAACAATTCCTGGTCTGTTTCAAGCCCTCCCCTGCCTCCACGCCTTTGAGGACTCCTCTCAGCTGGATGTCTTGAGAGTGGGCACTTAGCCCAAGACATAACCACAAGGAGTGAGCCTTACGAAGTTCCTTGAGTAGGAAGTAAGGGTTAGGCCTTGACAAAACTACAGTCTCCCTACCCCCAGCACTCAGCAATTTGGGAACCAACTGTCTGGGTAATGTCAGAGCAGCAGGGTCCTGGGCTCAGCTGCATCCTGCACCCACCCATTGCCCAGGTCAAGGGCCCCAGCTCCCCCTAAGTCGGGACCAGTGAGCTCTCTGCCCCAACACTGTCTCTGGTGCCTTCTTACTGGGCTCACCCAGTCAGGTAAGGTCTCAACTCCACATCCCAGGGATGGAGCAGGAGAGGTGGAGCAGCACGTGGAGGGTCAGAGAGGAGCAAAGTGGACAGAGCACTTTGAACCTCTTCCTATATGCACCCCACCCTTGGACTAGGGAGGGTGATGCTGTGAGGGGATGAGCCTGTCAGAGAATCACTCACCAAAGGGCAGTGTCTGGGTCTGACCCACTGCAACCTCAGCGTACATGGCCACATGAGCTACCCCTCAGCAGTCCTGCTGGGGACTGAGGAGATGGAAGAAAGGAAGGAGGGATGGGTGGATGGGTAGGTGGGTGGATGGATGGATGGGTGGGTGGGTGGATAGATGGATGGATGGGTGGGTGGATGGGTGGGAGGGTGCGTGGTTTGGGTGGGTGGATGGATGGGTTGGATGGATGGATGGATGGATGGATGGGTGGATGGATGGAGGATGGGTGGATGGATGGAGGATGGGTGGTTGGGTGGAGGATGGGTGGGTGGGTGAAGGATGCGTGGGTGGGTGGGTGGGTTTGTGGATGGATTGTGCATGAGTGGGTAGATACTGATAGATGGATAGATGAATAGATGCATAAGCTGAAGGGAGGGGGGGGTGGATGAGTGTGTGAATGGGTGGTAGGTGAGTCGATGTACGGGGAGGGGAAAAGTGAATAGCTCAGTGTGAGAATGAACAGGGCAAGCTCCTTGCAGACTGACTCAGAAGTAACTACTCAAAGGAATTTTCTAAATCTCTGAAATGTGAGGCCCTGGCACCCCCCAGAGGCCAGAGTCTCTAACTGACTTAAAGTCCTGGGCACCAACAAATCTGACAGCCAGGGTCATGGACTTAGAGGCTGTAGTCATCTTACAAAAAATTAGGGTCCAGTGCTGGTTCTTCCCCTGACTTATTCCATGACCTTAGCACTATTCAGCCTCCCAAGGCTGCTCAATTTTCTCATCTGTGTTAATGAAACCTGATGCCTGTGTTGCTATGAGATTAAAGAAAATTACAGGTTTAGTATCTGAGATGGTTGCTATCTGGCCCCTGTCAGGTGCTCATAGAGCGTGATTTGTTCCCAGAAGCAGCCATAGGGCACAGACGCCCTCACCCAGGTGGACACATGAACCCAGGCACGTCACACATGCACGCACACAGACCGGGTCTCCAGCCCAGCAGGGAAGAGGGACGGAGAATGAGACCCCAGCTCTGGAGAGGCGGAGGGAGACATACTTATTCTCCAAGGGCCCCATGCTGTGTTTGGGCCGGCTGAGCCTCAGGGGCCAAGGGCTCGGGGAGTGGGGACAACGGTCCTGAGGCGTCCTGGGGCTCAGCCTCCTGATCCTGGGCCAGCTGGGCCGTGTGCTCAAAGGCAGTCTGCAGAAGGTGAGAAGCAAGGCAGGTGGCCCAGGTGACAACATAGGCCAGGTGCCAGGAGGTAAGCACAGTGGCGCTCTGCACCCACCAGTAGAGGCGCTTCAGCAGTTCCAGCAGCTCCAGCACCACGCGGTTCTCCAGCAGGACCTGGCGAGGGCCACAGACAGGCAGAGGCTGCACTGCGGGGACCAGATGCCCCTGCCTTCCCTGGCCAAGCCCATGTCCCAGGCCTGCCCTCTCCTGGCCAGCCCGGGCCCACCCACCTTGCAGGGCGGCCAGCCCTGGCCACAGCGGTGGGCTTTCCGGCACAGCCTCCAGGCCAGCAGCAGCAGCAGCAAGGCCGCCAGCATCAGGCTGTGCAGACATGACAGAAGCAGGTCTGTCCACGTGGCCTCGGACAGGCCCCGCCACCCCGAGACGCCAGGCCGCTGTGGGGCCAGGCTCAGGGCCCTGGCACAGCCCAGCACAGCTGCCCACACCAGCCTGGGCCCCTGCAGCAGCAGCCACAAAGGAACCTCAATCAGTGTCAGCCCGGCCCGGAGAGCCCGGACCACAGCGCAGGCTGAGAGCCCAGGGTGGGGGTGGGCCTGGCGGCCACAGGGCCCCTGGGCCTCCCAGGTCAGCCCCGACAGCCAGTGGTTGAAGAGGATGATCTTCAGGAGCAGGAAATTGTAGAGATGGACCCGGTTCTGGACCAGCTGCAGGAAGAGGGAGAGACCATCGTCACCATCATCACCCCAGGACAGGCCTTCCTGTGTGAGGGCTCCTCTTCTCCAGGTCCGCTTCCCCCACGTGGGACCCTTCTCGGCCCCTATTCTCAGGACTCCATTCCTAAGGAGAGGGCGCTTCAGAAGGCATTTCGCAGTACATTTGGGTTTCTGTCCTTTGGTTTTAAATGATGCTTAGACCCTCCCTGGTGGCACAACAGGTTAAAACACAGCACTGCAAGCGATCCGCAGCCCCAGAGGTGACCCACATGGGTCAGACCTCTCCTGCCCGCCCGCTGCTCCCCTCAGCAGTGTACTTTGTCGATCCACCTGTTCTGCTCCCCACTCTGTCTCTGGTGAAGCCTCTCACGGCCCCTGCACCTCTGGTACCCAGTTCTGATGCATAAATAAATAAGTCTTAAAAATAAATAAATTTTAAAAATAAATAAATAATAATAAATGATGCTTAACGGTACTCCAGTCTGGAGGAGGCGTTTCCCACACGTCCCTCCTGTCTGGGTCCTCGCTCTCATTTTTCAGAGCGTGGTCCCTGCCCCACTGCCCCCGACCCTCCTCACCAGCACTGAGAGTTTTGCTACCAGGAGCAGAAACCCCAGGAGGCCAGATCTGACCGGAGAGATGGCCTCCATGTCTGGTCCTGCCTCCCCTCCCCCAGCTGGGAGGGGCAGGTGACCTCACAGATACCATAGGGTGGGGGCTAAGTTACCATGGGGACCTAGTTGCCATACCTGCCTGCTGCCCCTTCCCTGCACAAAAACTGGGGTGTCTTCCATGTCCCTTCCTGGTTGGAGACTGCCCCTAGGGACATCACGTCCACCAGCTGCCACCTGCTCGGCACAAGCACCCCAGGGAGCCCGAGGGGCCAGCAGCTAGCTGGGGGTCTGGAAGGTGTAGGGGTGAGACAAGGTGTTCGGGCCATCCCATCCCACACCCTGTTCACTCCCAAATTCGCAAAGGTTACGACGAGTAGAAATCTTTGCCCCTAACCCACAGGGGACACCATGTCCGAGGCTGGCAGGAGCCTCTGAGAATCCAGCCAGGTCCCTTCCCCACTGGTTCTTGCATTTTGTTGAAAGTTGTTCCCAGTCACAAAGCAGAGGGACACAGTGTGACCTCAGCCTCACATCGCAGTGACTTCCCAGTGGGTCCTGAACGAGGTCAGAGGGCAGGGAGAGGAGGCCTCTAGCATCTGGGAGGAGGGCAATTTGCTGAGCTACCCCTCTCAGGGCCTGGAGAGGCCACCGGCTGCCCACAGCACCGTGGAGAGGTGGCCAGAGCCGCGTGTCGGAGTCAAAGGCTGAGATGCCAGAGTTCAGAATCTGGGTCACAGCATTTCCCACATGGCTCTCCTGTCTGGGTCCTCACAGAGGGCTCAGGAGGCGCTCACACCTTTCAGAAATGGATAAGGCACACCCTCCGGTGGACAGGTCGCTGCCAGAGCAGGGTTCTGCAAAGAGGGCCCCTCTGGGCAGACTGGAAAGGAGGGTGTCACCCATGCACTTGCAGACAGCAGGATTTTGGGCCTCACCCAATCCCTCAACCAGGCAGCCTTGTCCAGGATACAACCTGCCCAACTGTACGTGGCAGTCTGCCATGTCCCCAGAGTGCCAAACATGACCTTTGCCCAGGACAGTTCTTCCCTCCAGCCCCCACAAAAGCTAGGGTTTGGAGGGTGCAGCATGTAAAGTCCCTTCACTCTGTCCTCTGCCCTTGCCATTCCCAGCCCACCCTCTATGTCTCCAACACTATATAGCACAGGGGGTCACTAGGTGCAGAAGACCTCCTTGAGGTAAGTTAGGAAAAACAGGAATCTTCCAGAAAAGAAAGTGAAATGGTGGGTGAAACCAGGCAAAGGAACAGCATGATTTGAACAATTTAGTATTGCTGGAACATAAAAAGGGGCGTGCAGAAGAGCACAAGGTGGGTGATAAGGTCAGCAAGGGAAATGGGGTCATGGAATATTTCACAAAACCACAGGAGCTGGCCCTGTGGTGCAGGGGTAAAGCACAGCACTATGAAGCTATCCACAGACACTGCAGCACGAGTTCAATCCCTGGCCAGGGAGATGACCCACATGGCGCAGCAGACCTCTCCTGGCCCGCCCACTGCTCCCCTCAGCAGTGTATTTCAGTAGATCCACCTGTTCTGTTCTCCACACTGTCTCTGGTGAATCCTCTCACACATCGTACCTCTGGCCTACAGTCCAGCTCTTGTGTGCATAAATAATTAAATAAAAAGAAATCTTAAAAAAAAAAAAACCCACACAGGAGCCATTGGAGATCCGAAGCAGCAAGGCCACTGGAGATCACGGTGGGTTTTATAATTGTCCCGACAGCTGCATGAGGAAGCCAGATCACGGGGCATAAGGGATCTGGAGGGATCAGCTGGGAGCCTACAATGAGTCCTCCAGGCACAAGAGATGGGGTCCTGGGCTCGGGACTGTGGTGCTAGGAGTGACGAGAAGGGGACAAATGCTAGAATGTGCAGAACGTGGAGCTGGCAAGACTATGGAGGCCCCTGGCTGCCCTGGCTGCACAGCAGCTAGCCAGCCGGTCAGAGTTGTGGGAAGCCACGAGACTCCTGGATCAGAGATGTGGATACGTTACTACACCCTCCACCAGCAGAAAGCCAGAGCAGAAATAGCTTGTCTGGGTTCCCTGAGTCCCAATTCCTAGCAGGTGAGATAAACAAGGCCAGAGGGTTGCAGAAGAGAAATGCTGAGCTTCGCGGACCCCAATCTTTTACAACAGGCAGTAAACCCATCTGCCCTTGCTGTTGAGAGCATCATCATCACATTGGACTATGCCTACACTTGACAACAGAAGGGGACACTGTCCGATCTGGGGGGAGCCTAGGAGATCGTCCAGCATGAAGAGCAGTCAGTTACAGTGCAGAGACACAAGGGGCCCGTGGAGAATTTTCTCCCAACAGAGAAAGAAACTAAGGCAAGGCAGGGGTCAGGGACTCCCACAAAAGACCAGGGTAGAAGTGGGGAGGCTGAGCCGGTGGGGAAGGGAGTCAGCTGGTGGGGGCTAAAACGAGGATTTGCAATTAGTTTTCCCTCCTCTCTCTTCTCCCTTCTTTAATTGTCCCCCACCATCTCTTGACATCACTGAACCCAGAATCCCACTGTCACTGAATCTGAGTTGATAATCCCCCACCTCCTGCTGACCAAACTCCCTGGACCCTGTAGGGTAGGCAGGAGCTGGAGAGTCACAGAGACCTCGCTGTCCCACTGCCCAGCCCAGGGCTCCTTTTAAACCCCACTAGGATGCCACACCCGTGTCCTCTCAGCTGGGATCAGCTGTCCCCACCCCACCAGTACCCTCATCTTGATCCCCAAGCTCTTTTTCAGCAAGTCTCTGGCTCTGTGGGTGCCCAGGCCACAGGGACCCAAGGGCTGTGAGTCTAGTGACAGACTGGAGGTCTTCCCTGAAGAGTGACATCAACCCAAGACCTCCCCCTAACTAGCAGCCCCAGCCTCGCAGTCCCAGGGGCCAGAAACTTGATACACCCCTTCACCTTCTTCCTTCCTTCACATGAAGCCACTTCTGAAGACCAGGACCATGAAACTTGTTCATTAAGGTGTCCCACGCCTAAAACAGTGCTGAGTGCATAGTGGGAGCTCCATAAATATGTATTCAATTATTAAGTGAATAGAGGACCCCTACCTATGCGGCTCGGCAGGAGGGTAGCAGGAACCGCTGCGGGAAGCCCTCCACCCCTTCCCTTTGCTACTCAACACCCAGGTTCAAGGCATAGAGGTGCTACTTAACTGAGTAGACCTTGGGCGATAGCTTCCCACCTTGCTGCCCTCCTGCTCTTACGGAACCAGTTGGGACAACCCAATTATGAGTGATCTCTGCGCTTCCCAACGCCAGAGGGCGCCATTCCCCGTTCCTTCTCTGCAGTGAGTCGCGTCTCCATTTCCGCCCTTCCCCCCCAC
>NW_004567125.1:1928624-1935832 GCF_000260355.1 Condylura cristata | reverse complement strand
AGCAAGGAAAGTTTGTAGTTGCTTATTTTGTCGTCTTCTCAGCTCGAGAGGCCAGTTTCCCTGTGACAACAATGTTATGTGCCGAGGAGCTCGCCAAATGCAGGTCTGTCAGGTCTGGGTTGCTGGAGGCAAAAAACACTGAGAAGGCTTTGGGTAATAACCAATATTCTCCCTCTGAACATGTTCCAAGGTTAAAATTTCACTGTTTCTCAAATCTTCATCTTTTTCCAGAAATACACAAGAAGTTGTAAATATGCTTTTGTGCTTACTGGACTTTATATTTTTGTACTAAAAGTGACTTTATTGCAGTCGCTGAAATGCAAAAGTGTTTAAAAACAGACCGAATTTAACCTGGTTAGGGCAAAGTTTTCCGAGTTGGGCAGACTTGGCTTTAAACTGATCTGAAACGCAACACTATTACCCCCGCTCTCCCCACCCTCCACCCACCTCGCAAGTTACTTCATCTGTATAACTGGGGTGTACTTTGTGGAATCTGCCAGGTGCGGTGTGGGGAGGAATGGATTAAATGTGCTTGTGGGGTGTCTTTAGCAGTACCAGGCCCCAAGCTTTGGCGTGGGACCAGGTGGGTAAATGAAGTCAGCATCTGTGGTTGGAAAGGAATTCAGGGATTTTTTTAAAAGAAAATGAGCTACAGGCAAGATTGCTTTAAAATATGTGCAAATTTGCAAAATGGAAGTAAACCCCCCAGCACAATTTTTATTAATTCATAAAATAATGTGAGGAAATACTCAATTCAACAAAACTGCTTGTAGGTAATTAATTCTCTAGGAGCCCAAGATTAGATCTTGAGGATTTTTTTCAAATAAAATAAATATAAAGAAGGATCATTGCTACCTTGAAATTAATTTTTTAAAGATTTATTTGTTTAAGCATACAGAACTGGGGTACAGGCCAGAGGTGCAGGAGTGGTGCTAGGATTCAGAGACAGAGTGAGGAGCAAAACAGTCTGACTGACCAAGTACATTGCTGAGGGGAGCAGCGGGTGGGGCAGGAGAGGTCTGCTGCGCCATGTGGGTCACCTCCGGGGCAGGGATCGAACTCATGTTGAAGTGGCTTTAGCTTCTTAGTGCTGTGCTTTAACCCGCTGCGCCACCAGGGAGGGCCCCAAAATTAATTTGTTTAATGTTTAACACAAAATAAAAATGCTTGGAGGATCATAAAAGACAATAAAAAGTTGCCAAACCATCCCCATTATTGGAAAACATTTTTCTATCCCTTAGTAAGAGTTTGGATAAATAGACCAAAAAAAAATGCATATATGTCAGCCACCTGCAAGATATAAAAGTCACCAACCACTCGGGTTGGTGGACAGGCTAAGCAGCTGGGTTCTGGTGACCATGTCATAATATTTATGCATATGGAAACATCAGGTTGTAATATACATTAAATATACACAATTTTTATTAAAAGGGGAGAAAACATTCCTCAGCTCCCCCCTTCACTTTACCAATTAAACCATGTTGTTCAAAGAAGTTCCACAGGCACCTAATCACCCCCAATAGTCATGGGCCATCTGGCCTCTGCCCCCACCTCCCCACAACCACTGCCTCAGCCCAAGTTGCCACTGTTAACCACGCTATAAACTCCTACTTTCTGAATCTGGGGTAGTGTCTCCACCATCAAAGCTAAAAGGTAGTGACAGGCTGGAAGAAATATTTGCAACCTGTGTCACCATGCAAAGATCAGCGTCCGGCAGATACAGAATATCTAAGGAATTCCTATAAAGATACAGAAGATCAAAGTCACGTGACCCAATACTTAGGCCAAAACAATTCATAAAGAAGCCCAAGATTTCCCTTTATTAGCAATGAAGGGAAATGTAAATTAAAACCACCAGAAGATAAAATCTCATATTCATTTGCAAAAAACAAAAACATCTGACAATACACCTGTGTTGATGAGTCCGCGGGGCAGCAGAACATTAGACAGGGACCATGCAGCCAGGCTGCTCCAGACAGGTTCTCAGGCCCGAAAGTTGTGAGCCACGGTGTGAAAAGTATTGCACAAGCCACCCATTACACACACGTGAAAATGAAACAAGAAGCCAGCAACACTAATTACCTTTCTGTGTGCAATGGAATTCTTTATTTTCTAGTCATTCTATTTCACAACTGACCAAATTGTTTTCACTACCCCCTAGTGGGTGGCAAACCCAAGTTTGAAAAGCATTCCTTCCAGAAACATGCACTTGTGAATGAAGAAACGTGCAGGACCACTGGGGGTGATGTTTTTATTTCTCTTAGAAGGAGGTGAATAAATGAACTGGGTGGATCCGTGTGAGGGATGACTAAGCAGTGGTTAAAATGAGTGCTAGATAGGCATTAAAGGTGGCCCAAAACAGTGCCAAATGGAAAAGAAAAGTTACCGAGTGGACTATAAAATGAAACAATTTATAGAAAGCTTTTCAGGTCCATTGACAATAGTATATGTTGTTCTTGATGCCTGCTCTCCCTAGTAAGAATATAAAAACAAAACCTAGGTAGTCCTCACCCATTCAAGGTGGTAGCTGCTACCCTGAGGCAGCAGATGGAGGAGGAAGGAAGTCAAAGGGAATGTCAGTTTCATCTGCAATGAAATTACTTTCAGTACTTTGAAGCAATCATGACAAAGTGCTAGCACCTGTTCATCCTGGGTGGCGAATACCTGAAGGCTGAGAACACGCCAGTCGAGAAAAGAGCTGAAGGAAGAGCCATGTGTACCCTCCATCCCCTCCCCACCAAAAAAGCAGTGCAGAGGCCCTGAGGCAACCATGACATGTTCATATCAGCAGAGGCCATGATAATGGAATGAGGACAGAACCAGAGAAGTTAGCCATGAGTTTGACAGGAATTTGGATTTCAGGTTTTAAGCCAGAGGGCAAATTCATCAAATGAAAACTGTGAAAACATCATTTGGGTTGGGCATGTCTTGTTAACTCTCAAAACAGAGTGATGAGACAGTGCTCTTCTATTAATTAACTAGATGGGCTGCTGCCCAACTCACAAATCTGTTAATCAAGCCCATTAGAGCACTTTAAAAAAGCTGAGTGACGAATAAATACATGGAGGTTATTAAACTAATCTCTTCTTATGTATGTGTTTGAAATTTTCCATACAGTGTTTTAAAATAATAATACTACCTCTGGCTACTGTGAAGAAAATGGCCGAAGAGAGGAGTCTGTGGATGCCAGTGAGGAGGCCATTACAGAATCTGGGTGACGGAGGTGGATGGCACCAGGTGGCACAGGTGGAGGGGGATGCCACAGGATTTGCTGAGGGACAGAATATGGGGTGGGGGGCCCTGACTGCACAGTGGTTCAGGACTGGTTCGGGGCATCTGCCCAGATGGGAAGCCCGGAAGGGGTCTTGCAATGCAGAGCCAGGGTGCTAGGTTTGGTGTGTTGCCAGGAAGAGGCTTGTGGCCTTACAGGGAAACATCAGGTACAAGGTCCAGAGTTCAGAGGAGAGTCAGACCAGGAGTCACCCACTGGGGAATCATGGACATATAAATAGTATTTAAAACCACAGGACTAGATGAAATCACCTAGGAAGTGGGTGTGGATGGAGAAAAGAGGGCCCATGGCGAGCCCTGGGGCTCCACTTAGAGAGAGAGGAGGCGGAGCGGGAGGCCACCAAGAAGACAGGAAGGTGCAGTGTCCAGGGCAGGAGTAGAACCAGAGGAAGGGAAGTCGCTGTCCTGTCCCCATGGCCTAGCGGCTCCCGCTGTGCAGCCCGCAGCTGCTCTGGGTTGTAGCTGTTTTCCTGAGCTTGCTGTGGACCTGGTCTCCTCTCCCCACTGCTACGATCTGGCCTGTCCCCTTCTTCCTGCTGGAGCACAGTGAGGCAACAGACTTGAGGACAAGTCTCCTATGCAGAAGGTGGCAGCGAAGGAGGATAACAAGAACCCGTGTCCCTGATGGCATAACCAAGCCCTAGATTACACTATCCAGTCTCTGCTTCCTTTAGAAGCCTCCGAATTTCTCTGTTTAGGCCACTGAAATGCCCGCGTCCTGTTATTTGTAGATGATCACAAAGGTCTCACAACGTGATGACTGTACCCCTGTGGGCTGAGGCAGATTTAGGTTTAGATCTTGGCTGGTAGCTGCTGAAACCTAGATTTCTGCCTTTTCATCTAGTTCCCAAAACTGCCCTTGCCATGGGCGCTGTATTAATAAAGGGAAATGATAATAGCCATTGGAATAGGCGAGCCCTGAAATCTCAGTGGCTCGACACAATGAAAGTTTATGACTGGTCTGTTACTGTCCAGCGCGGGTCGGTGGGGAGGGCACTGCTCCATGCGATCATTGAGGGTCCACACACCGTCATCTTGTAGCCCTGCTCTCCTCTGAGTGCTTGGAGCCCACTCCAAGGGGGTCCCGTAGGAAGTATTTATGATTTAGATCTGTGGCCCATACTCATGGCCACACCTACATCAAGTGGGAATGGGACCTGTAGTCTGACACCAGTAGAGGCAACCTCGGTGGCAGCCACCAAAAACCACCACGTCCTGAAACTCAGTGCTCACTACTTAAGCCTCATTTACTCCACCTCTCAGCACTCTGGAGCAGAATTGGCCATCGCCCACCTTTTGCAGACTCTCTGTTCTTGGCACCCTTACCAACTTCCTCTGGGATTTCTCCACTACTCTAGGTAATCCGCTTCTGCCCTGCAGTATAGGAGGTCCCCGAGCTGGAGGCTCAGTCCTCTTCTCTTCCCTTTCTCCTCCCACCTGAGCCATTCTTACTCGCACCAGTTACTCCAGTCACCACTCGTCTCACCCATGACCATGACCATGAGTCGCATCTCTAGCCTCATCTCTCCTGAGCTCAAGATTTTCGCATCAGACAGCTTCCTGACATCTTCACACAGACGCTGCATACCCAACATCCCCCAACAGCTCATATGCCTCTTCACCCCAAACCTACTTGTCTCCTGGGCTTCCCTGCTGTTACTGCAGTTGCTACAGAAGCCTGACACCACTCCATGCCATGGACTCTCAATCATTAAGGTCCTGTTTCTTCTAGTTCCTAAGCAGCTGCTTAAAAAAGACAACAGGGCCACAATGGAGTCACTTGTGCTGAGCCCACATCACCGAGCTGAGAGTTCATACCTAACTTAATTGTAGTTTCAACCCCTCCCAGGAATATAATCTTAACCAGTTGATCTGGAATTACCTGCTCAACACTAGGGAGATGAGGTGCCTGATAAACCCTTTTGTCCCCCAAAGAAAGGTGACCTGGCCAAAAACAATGGAATCACTTCAACAATCCAATCTCTTCCTTAGCTCACTATCTTCCATGTACAGAAGCGTTCCATTTTTGTACAGCTCTTCTGAGCCCCTTTCTACTTGCTAGATGGAATACTGCCCAAGGCATAAATCAATGAATAAGGCCAATTAACTATGTACATTACTCAGTTTTGTTTTTTAGCACCTTTCTGAAATGCATCCACAACTCTCCACAGCCGTGTCACCTCTCCTCAGCTCATGCTGCCATAACCTCCTGCTGGGTCAACAACCACAACTTCCCAAACCTCTTCCGTAGATGGGCTCTTAGGGCCGGTACTTTGGAAACAAACTGCACAGAAATCACCCAGAGTTTGTTAAAATGCATATTTCTGGACCCCACCCTCACTCCACCATTGCCCCCTCCTCTCTTCCTTCTCCCCACTTCCCACTTCCCCACTCCCAGCCCTGATTCTGATTCTGTGGGTCTGGGGTAGGGTCAAGATTTTGCGAGTCAAATAACTTCCCTTAGAGTCTCCCAGGGGAGCAAGCCAAGCTAAGGTGCTGAGGCTGACACTACGAAGATACAAAATACACTTTTCCCCACACCCCCACATTCTCCAAAAGGGAGGATGCTAATCGCAGCCACGTATAAAGTTATAAAAAACAGAATAAAATTGAACATTCAACTCCTTGGTAGCATTTCGCCACATTTCACGTGCTCAACGGCCACAGGTGTCAAGTGGCTACCAAATTGAACACTTCCATCACCGCCAAGTTTCCTTTTGGACAGCACTGCCTAGACCTTGGTGAGCACCTTAAATATGAAGGCTGTCTGAGGTCCCTCTCTGGCCCTTAAGAATTCCGAGGCTCCCACAATCTAAATGCTTGAAGGAGCCATAAAGAGCATCCAGCGCCAGGAGGGTACCGACACCGTCTTAAAACAGCGCGGCGTGGAAGTGTCTTCGGGTGTCTTCCGGGTTTGGAGGGTCAAGAACCTTGAGTTCATTGGCTGGCAGAAGGGCGGGCCGTCGTTGTTTTCGTTTGATTGGGTAGTTTGTCCAGAGGCAAGCCAATCAGCGAGGGGTGGGCGGGGCCAGACTTCCGGCGTCCAGCCGCACGGGCGTTCAGGCTGACGGTGAGTTCTGACCCTCCGCTGTTCCGCCTAGCGGGAGGTGGGAAGCAGGTCCCTCCGCCAGGAGGAATACTCTTCCCCAGCCCTGTCGCCAGCCGTCAGTCTCGCCCTCTCTGTGCTCAGTGCTCTGGGCTGTAAAATGGAATTGTGCGGGTGACCTGGCAGGCCTCCTCCTGACAGGCATGGAATGGGCGGGCTGGTGGGTAGGGAGAGGGCAAGGGGACAGGGGACACTGAGCAGGACCGAGGACTGAAGGCTGTGTCCTCACAGGAGGATGGCTCAGGAAGACAGCTGGAGCCTGCCCACGGTGCGGGCCCGGGTTGGGGCGTCCCATGGCATCACCGACCTGACTCAAAAGCTCCTCTTCTATGACCGCTGGGCTCTGGAATATGACCAGGTAAACCTGTCCAGTTAATCACCTCAGTCTCCCTCTGCTTGGCCAGCCTCAATTTTCCTATCTGTGAAGTGTGGATAGCTAAACCTGGTCATTTCAGAAGTCCTGTCACCTGCAGTGAGTGGACCCAGCACCCCCCACCTGCCCACCCACACCTGCCCACCCACAGCAACCCTGCCCTCTCACCAGCCCCATGGCTCCAGATTGGCAGGCCCTCAAGGTCAAGGGTCAAGACCTCCACTCTAGGGCTGCAGGCCAGGCAGAGACTGCTTAGGGGAGTCCTATTGATGAGCCACTACGGAACAGAGTTCCCCAGCCTTGGCCCCTTAGCAGTGGAAACCACCCCATGCCAGCTTCTCCTCTCAGCCCCAACACACACACACACACACACACACACACATACACACACACACACCTGGCTGACTCCTCAATCTCTCTCACACACACACACACACC
>NW_004567125.1:1906895-1928232 GCF_000260355.1 Condylura cristata | reverse complement strand
CTCTCACACACACACACACCTGGCTGACTCCTCAATCTCTCTCTCACACACACACACACACCTGGCTGACTCCTCAATCACCCCATGGAGAAATCCCAGAAACACTAGTGCATGGAGTGGTGGTTGGCTCAGCCCTCTGTCCCCAGGATGTGGCCACACTGCAGTACTGTGCCCCCCGCCTAGCTGTGGACTGCCTCACCCAAGCCCTTCCTAGCCTTCCCCACACCGCCCTGATCCTGGACGTGGCCTGTGGCACTGGCCTGGTGGCTGCTGAGGTGAGGCCTCCCCACATGTCCTGCCCTCTCTTCTCACCCACACCTCAGATTCATTGGTCCCAAACTGAGCCACATCCAGTGCAGAGCTCACTGCCCTGCCCGAGGCTCAGAGATCCAGCTGGAAAGTGGCAGGCATGAACTGTGACTGAGCACTCTCCCCCATCACCTCAGCTGCAGGCTCGGGGCTTCTTCCAGCTGCATGGGGTGGATGGGAGCCCAGGGATGCTGGAACAGGCCCGGGCCCGCGGCCTCTACCAGCATCTCAGCCTCTGCACCCTGGGCCAGGAGCCGCTGCCCAGCCCTGAAGGTACTCCCCCTCTCACCTGAGACTCCAATGCCCACCCCCTGACCAAGCCCACCTTCATAGATCTCCTTCCCTTGCCGCCATCTCCCCTGCTGAACCCTCCTCAAGCTCCCACTCCCTTTCTTTGCCCCCAAGACCTCACAGAGAACCTCTCTGACCTTTTGTGAGCCCCTCTTACTAATCCCTGCACCCCACGATCTGACCTCAGCCTGGTACTGGGCCACAGGATCTGGAGCCTGCAGACACTAGTGACCAGCCTGTCCCTTGCCACCAGGGTAGTCTGAGGTCACACCAAAAACAAACCACCACCCACATGCCCATGCCTCACACAGGGACCTTTGACGCAGTGCTGATGGTGGGTGCTCTCAGCGACGGCCAGGTGCCCTGCAGTGCCATACCTGAGCTCCTGCGAGTTACCAAGCCAGGTGAGAAGCAACTGTCCAACCACATACAAACCTTCCCCTCTCCAGACCCACAGATACCAGCCTCATAGGCCAGGCAAGGGACAGGGTCCTGCCCGGGGCCACAGCCTCCCCTGGCATTGAGCCATCACCTGCTAGTCCAGGGCTTGGCCTCAGCTGCCACTATCCACAGAGCCAGGCAAATAGGCAGAGCAGCCCGTGGCCAGCTTTCCTCTTGTCCTCTGGCAGCCAGGAACAGTTAAGTTACGCCCTTGTCTCCAGCCTCTGCCTCCTCTCCTGTCAGCAGAGCAGCAGAGTCCTGCCCTGTGGGGTTAGGGTAAGAACTGAGCAAAATAATGTCTCTATGGCCTTTGCATAGGAAACGCTCAGCTCAGTTATGTCAGCGTCCAGCTCACTAACACATGGGCCCCCATTAGATGAGTCTCCGTCCGGGTCTGTCTCCTTATCCGTGAAGTGGGGCTGCTCGGGTGAAGGGTTAGACGTGAGCACTTTGTAAATACCGCATGTGAGGCTGATGTGCAGGTGACTGGTTCTGGTGCTGTGCCCTACTCTGCCTTGCCCTGCTTCTGGGGAGAAGACACAGCCCTACCCTTTGGTCCTCTGTCACCAAACTGTGGGGGAACAATTAGGCCAGAGGTGGACACATAAGAGTTGTGATTGCTCATTGCGCCAAGAATTCAAAGACATTTCTGAGGCCTGGTATAAGGCAGTTCAAAAAAAGTTAGAGGTAGGACGCAGGGAGGGGCGGGGGTGAGGGGTGTCAGGAGGCACCAGCTGAGCTGCGGAGCCACGAGGGCTCTGCCACAGCAAGGTCACAGCTTCTTCCTGCCCTGCTCCTTCCCCCAGCGGCCCTCCAGGGGCTGTGGCTAAGCCTGGGCAGGTCTGGGCAGGCTTCAGCCTCAGGGAACTATGGCAGCTGACAGATCTAGGAAGATTGGTGGGGACAGAGGCGAGGTAAAGGTTGACCTAGGGACAGGAAACTCCCATAGCCTGAACCGGTAAGGAGTCTGCCTCCTAGCCCTGCCTGTGCTGGCAGAGCCCTGTCTGCCTGCCTGCATGCCACAGGTGCAATGGCTTCAGAGCCCTTCCTTCAGTGAGCCCTCCCTTTTCATGCAGCCCCCTCCTCCAGTGGTGCCCTGCTGCTTACCCCTTCCTCCAGGGAGCCTTCCAGACACTGATCTCCTAGTGTTCCTGAGCCCACACGGCTCAGGAAGACCTAGAGGGACTTGGTCACCTGTGCTTTCAGCCAATGCTTGCTGGCTGTGCTGGTGTGCCTGTGAGACAGGGAGCCATCCCCTTTGTGCAAGCTGGGAAACTGAGGCCCAGAGAGGTAAAGAGACTGGCCCAAGGTTTAAAGCTCATGTACTTCCTGTGCATCTAGACACAGCCTTGCCTTCCAGCAGAGGGGCTGGGTGAGCAGTGAGAAGCAAAACCCCTCTGTCCAGGATTAGCCAGGAATTCCCAGCCCCAGGTCCCTTGAGCCTTGAAGGGTGGGGAAGGCTTCAGTCTAACTGAAGAAGGGAACGGGAGGGGGCTGGTGGGAGAGTGAGCGCCAAAGGCTGGAGATGGGAAAGACTGGCCTGGGGACAAAGCTGAAATCCAACAGTGTGCCCTTGAGCTGCTTCCCCTTGCCCCTCCCTTACCCCTTCCCATCCCTCCCCTCCCCAGGCGGGCTGGTGTGTCTGACCACCAGGACCAACCCATCCAACCTTCGCTACAAGGAGGCGCTGGAGAACACCCTGGATGAGTTGGAGCAGGCGGGGGCTTGGGAACGCCTGCTGGTCTGGCCTGTGGACAGATGGGAACTGGCCACCTCTGAGCTCGAGGTGGTGCCTGGCTCTTCTGACAGTGAGGGCTTCATCTCTGGCATCGTCTACCTATACAGAAAACAGCAAGCAGAAGTCGGGGTTGAGGGAGCGAGGCCCCTTCCCCAGTCCCCTGCAGGTCACTGACCCTCCATGTGGCCTGGCCAGGCCCCTCCTTGGAGCCCCTCCGCTTCATCTCCAAAATGGGTCACCATGCCAGCCTGCCTCTCAGGAGAGTCTGCCCATTAAAGTTGGCCCAGAAAAGCAGCAGGACCGTGGTTCTGTGATTCTTTTGCCCCAGCTGTCTCTGAGGACAGAAGTCAGCTGAGCCAGGCACAGCATTTGGGCCACAGATGTGACTGTATGAGCCCTCTCAGGCCACGCATGCTCTCTAGTTCACGGGCTCCTGGCTGGGCTCTGGCTACCTTCACGCATGCAGGATTCAGTTTCCTCCTCTATAAAGGGCCTGGAGGCAGCCCCCAGGTGGGCAGGTGAAAGGGTTTGGATGACTGACGGCACTGTGGGACTAGACATGAACAGGGCTGATGATAGTCCTCCCAACGGGCTGGGCCGGGGTGCCGGCCGGGCGGTGCTGTGCTGGGCCGGGGAAGGCTTCCTGGAGGAGGAAGCCCAGACCTGGACCTTCAGGATAAGCAGGATTCCAAGGGGTGGAGAAAGTAGGGAGAGGGCACGGACAATCTAAGCAAAAGTCAGGCGGGAGGTAGGGCTTGGAGGTGACCAGACCAGCCTGGCTGCAAGACAAAGCTGGTACAGAGGGACAGGACAGGTGGCCCACTGCCCAGGGCCGGGTGTCCCCATCTCTCTTCCTTCCTGGGGTCCCCAGCAGCTCACCAGGGTCGTGGGCACCCAGGACCTTTCCTGTGAACAGGTATTCCCTCGAGCATGTGAGGGCTTGAACGAGGTGGTTCCAAAGGTGAGGACAGATCCAATTCTTGACAGTCCCCCAAAGCCAGGCTTGTAAGGGCTCCTGCCCCTGCCCACCTCCACAGCTGGAATCAGAGACAGTACAGCATGTTCCTGTGCACAGGTCCCATTTATTATAGAAAACAACAGTAACTACAGTGACAAACAGATCTTAAATTACAAAACAGAAACTGCATGGGAGGCAGGGAAAAGCCCCAGGGTGTCCGGGGATGAGGGCCAGCAAAAGACCGCTCCCCTGCCCTCTCCAGGCTAGCCAGTGACCTTGACAGGGGCGGCAATCCAGAGGTAGCCAGTCTCAGGAGGCAGGGTCCTTCTGCTGAGGTGGACCTGGGGGGCTGCCTGGCTGTGGCGGGGACAGAAGGGAGGAGGGGTGGAGGCCAAGTGGGCTGCCTCAAGAGCCCCCTCCCCCACGACTCCCCAAACCAGTTTGTGGTGCCCTCACCCCTCCCCTCTAAACCTGTCTGTCCACTTTGTGCTCCTCTATGAGCAAGGCCCAGCCAATCTCATGGCCACAGGTTTCCATGGGCAAGGAACAGCCCAGTGCTCCCTGACCCACCCAAAGATGTGGGTAGAGGGAGTGGAGAAGATCAGAGAAGGGGACAATGGTCAACACAGGCATGGGCAGGGCATACTCAAACCCAAACAAAGTCAAGGCTGAGCTGTCCTGGCCAGCAGGCGCCAGCTCCCAGCTCTGTGGCCACACCCTGCTGCCCCAGCCCCCTCCCCTGGTGGTGGCCACTCGGGAGCGAGGCCCAGGAGTCTTTCTGTCCATTGTTGTCGAGGTGGGCTGTGGTCAGGTGTCCAAGAGGGGCTGAGGGCCGCTGGCCTGGCTTAGTCCCTGTTTGCCCAGCCCCTTCAGCCCGCAGCCTGTGGCCGCGCCATCCCAGGGTCATAGGCGGCACGGAGCTCAGTCTATGGAGAAACGAAGCCAAAGCGTCAGAGCGGAGTGGTGGCACCTTACACGTAGTTGCTGCCCTGTGCGGAGCGGGCGGGGATGTACTTGGCCGAGTAGGGCTTGTCGGTGCGAGGTGGGCAGTTGCAGCAGAGCAGGGCTCCCCCGAGAAGCAGCAGGCCAGAGGCTGCCCAGCCAATGTAGAGCCCGGCGCCCATCTCCCGCTTCTGGCCTGAGGCCACCAGGGGGTTGTAGAAATCTTGGATGATGTTGTGGGCCGTCCAGGACACAGGCACCATGACCAGCAGGCCGGCCAGCAGGAACACCACGCCCGCCACAATCATGATCTTGGCCTTGGCGCCCTCGTCCTCCACGCAGTTGGTACACTTGCCACCCACCACGGACAGCAGCACGCCCAGCACAGCCACGATGATGCAGATCACGATGAGCGCGCGGGCGGCCTGCAGGTCCTGGGGCAGCGCCAGCAGCGAGTCGTAGACCTTGCACTGCATCTGGCCAGTGCTCTGCACCACGCAGTTCATCCACAGGCCCTCCCAGATGGTCTGTGATGTGACGATGTTGCTGCCGATGAAGGCCGTCACGCGCCACATGGGCAGCGCGCAGCTCAGGATGGCACCCAGCCAGCCCAGCACAGCCAGGGCAATGCCCATTACCTGCAGCCCCATGGAGGCCATTGCTCAGCGTCTACCACGGTCTGGGACCCAAAAGCCTGTGGAGACCTGGCCTTGTGGGCTGGAGGCTTCCAAGCGCAGAGGATGGACACTCAGCGTCCACAGGGGGGCCTCTCGCTGTGAGTTCAGTGGCAAAGTCAGTCAGAGCAGCCAAGTGTCCTCACCTGAGTCAAGTCGAGTCAGAAGCCACAGGTGTCTCTGGAGATGAGAGTCAGCGAGAGAATCAGCCAGCCAGTGTAGCCAGACCAGTTCCCTGCAAAAAGCTGCAGCTCCCTGGCACTCTGCTAAAGGCGGGAAGGGTTATAAGGCTCTCCAGGTAGGCGGGAGCAGAGGGAGGGGTTTCAGTCCCTGGGGCCGCCCCCTGACCAGTTCCTCTGGATTCCAGAGCCTGGCCACAAAGGCACTTTCAGGCCCCAGCCCTGGGTCCCTGAGTCACTCTCCCGGGGATAATCAGTCTCAGAGGAAACTGCCCTCTCCCTTGCCCTCTCCCCTGCCCCCAGGTCCCTGCTGAGGTCAGCTGGGAGAAGACTGAGTCACAGCCTAAGGGCACCTGGATGTGTCCAGGGAAGGGGCAGCCAGGCATGACCAGGCTCAGGGCCTGAAGACCAATGTTCGTACACCCCAGGGCTCCTTCATTGCAGGCTGGGTGGGTGGAGAGGGGTGGGGACCCCTTTCCAGAATGAATGTCAAAGAGCTGCCACACCTGGGTCACTGCTGAGGGCTTATCACCTTCATCACTGGTCTGATCTGCTATTATGACTCTCATCAGCCATGTGTTTGCCTCACCAGCGGTCTTGGCATTGACCTGGGGAGGTCCATGGAGGGATGAGTTGTTGGTGCCTGCTCTCCCCATCCCTGACTACCAGCACCTCCCCTGACTTCCCATTCCTGCCAGAGGAGCATACTCCTTTGATTTGTTCCTTCAGCCAGAGAAGAGGAAACCTCTCCCCTTTCATGAAGCCAGTGGGCTCTGTTCCTGCCAGGTCTGGCTTGACTGGAACTGAGTGAGGGAGGCCCCAGCCAGCAGCAAGCTGCAGGCCACCCCTATGGATGTCAGCCCAACAAATGAGTGTTTACTCTGCAGACACAAAGCAGTTATCTGATAAGGCCGGGGTGGGTGCAGAGTCCCTGGAGACTTTATTGTTTTCAAAAAAGTTTTATTTTTTTATGCGTGCAAGAGCTGGGATACAGTCCAGAGGTGCAGGGGTGAGGATGAGAAGATAACACCTGAGACAGTAGGGAGCAAAACAGGCAGATCCACTGAAGTACACTACTGAGGGGAGCAGCCGGTGGGTCAGGAGAGGTCTGCTGTGCTATGTGAGTCAGCTCCCTGGGCAGGGATCAAACTCCTGCTGCAGTGGCTGTGGATAGCTTCATAGTGCAAGCCTTAACCCCTTGCGCCACCAGGGAGGGCCCCCAGAAGACTTTAATTGAAGGAAGAATTTGGACTAGAGGGGAGGAAGGGCCCTGGGGAGGGGGCTTGAAATGAAGGTGCTCTTGGTGCCCCCCAGAGCACATGGTAGCCTTGGGTTATTTATGCTGCAGTGGACAGGGATAAGTCACCATGAATGGACTCCCCTGGAGTGGCGTGAGAACATTTGGGAAGGACAAAGGAGACAAATGTACCAAGGTGGGGAAATACAGAGAGTTCTGGGGGTGGACAGGAAGCTAGTCTGACCCTAAGTTTAAGGAGAGGGGGAGGAGCCCCGGTGAAAGGACCAGAAATCGTCCTCAAACATCACCCACACCTGTGCACAGAGGCACAGGGACGAGCCAGGTCACTAGATGCCAGGCTGAACAATGCCCACACACACCTTGGATGTTGGAAACAGGATAGAGGTAACTGTAAGGCAGGGGTCCAAGATTGGCGGGGTCCTGTTTCAGGATAGGGGGCCGAGGAGACCTGGAGAAAGGGGTAATTATGGGGGTGAGAGTGACTGGGGCTCCTCATGGCTGAATCAAGGGTACCCCTCACTTTCCATGATCATCATGCTAGGGGTCAGATTCCAAGACACCCCTGAACCCCAGCTTTGTCCAGCCACCTGGGATGACCCAGCCCTGTAGTCCCTGAGCTTCCTGTGGGAAAACCATCAAGTGGGCTTGGTTGAGGGTGAAGGCATCTGTGAGCCTCAGTCACGGGAGGCCTTTGAGACAGGATTGCCCACTGTATGGTGAACCTCGGGCTGGCTGGGACCACCTAGTACCTGGGGGAAGTTGTGTATGGTTGACTGTACACACATCCGTCATTGCTATTGTTGCACCCCCCCCTCCACACCCCACTCTCTACTGGACTGGGGGTTCCTGGAGACCCAAAGTGATGCCTGAGTCAACCTCCGTACCTAGCATGGGGTTGACACATAGTAGGTGCCAAGCAAGGAAGGAGTTTTTCTCTCCCGGCTGCCCTCTGCTGCTCTCCCCGCTCCTTCCCTCCATGAGCACACACATACACACACCAAAACAAACAAGGATGATTTCTCCCAGACCACACCCCCTGGGATTTTCCTTACAAGGCTCTGAGGATCAGCACCCAGGACTGTGGGCTGAACAACAGAGATAACTACCTGAGATTGACAATAAGAGCTTTCCGGCCATGACCTCATCCCAGCCTCCTGTAGTAAGCAGGCCAGGGACTTTTACTGCCTTTGCGCAAATGAGTAAACTGAGGCACAGAGGGGGTCGGGGCTTGCCCACACAGGGTGGGCACTCCATCATCAGAGCCTCCTTTGCCAGGTGCCCCTTACCCATTGTTCCTGCCCTTCAAGATTTCTGAGTATAGAAGTGAATTGACCAGGTGGCCAGACCCCCTCCCCCCAACACACACACATTCCCCTGCCAACTTCTTGTCTTTGTTCTCCTGGGACATGGTCAATTGGAACTTAGGAACGCATGGGGGTAGGGAGCAGTCAGGCTTTCCACCTGTGGCCCAAAAGAAATGACTAGGAAGCTGTCTAACCCTGCCTAGCTCAGCCAAGCATGTCAGAGCTGGGGGAGGACTGAAAGGGCAGGGGAGGAGGGCAGGGAGAAGGGGGGCCAGTAAAGGGGCCGACCCAGAACAGGGGCGATCTGCAGGGAGCTCAGGTGGGGCTGGGAGCCCAGGTGTACAGGGGGAGGAGGAGGGGAGTCCCAGGGGAGCCATGACTACCGCACAGGAGTCGCTGGCTGCATCCCAGTCACCTGTGCAGGAAGAGCACCAGCGTGGAGACCCTTCTGGACACGCTCTAGCCTCTGAGCCCCTGGCCTGGCCCTCTCACAACCTCTTAGATAATTTTTTTAAAGATTTATTTATGTATGCATACAGAAGTGGGGTACAGGCCAGAGATGGGGGGGTGAGAGGACTCACCAGAGACAGTGGGGAGCAGAATAGGCAGATTGACAAAGTACACTGCTGAGGGGAGCAGTAGATGGGTCAGGAAAGGTCTGCTGTGCCATGTGGTCACCTCCCTGGCCGGGAATCAAACCCGTGCTGAAGTGGCTGTGGATAGCTTCATAGTGCTGCGCTTTAACCAGGGAGGGTCTGTCCACTTAGATAAATTTCTTTGGTGACATTTTATAATGTGTCTGCCACACATCACCTTCGTTTTGGGGACAGGAAAGGAAAGCTGGCACTTTTTTTTCCTTTTCTCCCAATATACACTGCATATTTTTATGCCAGTAGAATTGGACCACACATGCTGGTTTCTATCAAGGATGGCCCTCTCCCTCCCCCACCAAAAGAGATCTCTTCGCCCATCCCTGCCACCCTGTAACCAACCTGAAACTGTGGTGAGGCCAGTTCTGATTATCAGCCTCCCTCTTTGGAAAATGAGGATATAGCAGCCGCCCCCCAGGTCCCCTTAAAGACAGTGTGAAATGTGATGATGATGTGAAAACTGACTGTGAGCTAACAAGTTTGCTACCAGAGTTTGCAATGTTAGTGCCATCAACCATCATGCCAGCCCTGTGACCCCAGGAAAGCCAGTTCCGTCTCTGAGCCTCAGCTTCCACCTTTGCGAACGAACACGAGTGCTCCTCTCCCACTCTCCCAATATGTCTGTGAAGTGACAGAGGATGGGAAAATGCTTCATGAACCAGAAAGCTTAGCATCAAGACAAGGAGGGAGCCACGGCCAAGAGCACTTGCTACAAAAGCACTTGCTACACTCTGCTCCCACCCTGCACATACCAGGCAGACGCCAGGGCTTCCCAGGCCCTCAACCCCAGACCCAGGGGCTTGGCCGAGTCTTTGGTCACAACACATACACCCCTAGCTCCCTGGGCACCCCTGGGAGGGCCAGGCAGCTGCTGCCTGGCCAGGGCCTGTGCCCACCAGGTCCAGGACCCAGAGGCCTTCACGCCTTGTGTTCTAGGAACAGGAAGAGTAAGGACAGGTCACTCAATGTCAACTTAAAGTTACTTGTCCCCACCAAACATAACATTTGATCCTTACAAAACCAAGCAGCTTTTTTGGAAGAGCTAAAGGAAGCAGCCTCACTCTTGGCTAAAAAAAGCAGTCTTGCTGGAAGTTGAACAGTAAAATTATTCACTGTTTACTATTGCAAGGAGTTTGCCATGTCTCCGCCCACAGACCCAAGTTAAGATCATGTCCTTTTCTTTTTTCTAAGATTTATTTATTTATGCATACAAAACCTGGGAGTAGGCCAGAGGTGTGGGGTGGGGTGGGGAGGGTGAGAGGATCCACCAGAGACAGAGCGAGGAGCAGAACAGTCGGACTGACGAAGTACACCGCTGAGGGGAGCAGCGGGCGGGTCAGGAGAGGTCTGCCACGCCATGTGGGCCAGCTCCTTGGCCAGATAGGACTTGTGCTTGATAGTGCTGAGACTTAACCCTGTGTGCCACCAGGGAGACCCCAGATCGTGTTCTTTAAATGTTGAAATGTCCATAAATAACCTGCAGTAGGTACGAGCTGGTATTGCTAGGTCGCTTTGGAGCTTTCTTCCTGAGTGACTCCCGAAGGAACATGTCCTGCGGAGTGTGCTGACCGAAGGCAGTCACTTTGGTCACTTCCAGGCCAGGCCAATGGGGACTAGCCGCCTCCCACAGGCTCTGCCGGCCACGGGGACTTCTCCCAGGGCGGACTGAGCATCAGCCTGGGGGGCTGGCTCTGGGTTGGGACTTACAGAATCCGAGGGAGGAGGTGGTGGCCCCTGCGTGGCTCTCATCTGAAATGACCCCAACCCTCCCTGGACTGAGTCCCACTCCTGCTATTACCAGTTCTGTGACACTGGGTAATAGAATGAATTTCTCCCAACCTATGTCCTCACCTGGGTAACAAAGAGGACATGACCGCCTCCTCTCCCAGGTGTGGGCAGCTGGCGGGAGAAGGAGTGGGAGCCCTTGGAGCCGGCCTCTGGCCGGTGGAGATTCTCTGGCCGCACAGACAGGTGTGCAGCAAGCCCGGCTCCCACCCGAGAAGGTCACAGGCGATGCGCTCAGAACAGGCCCAGGCTGAGTATAGCACCCCCTTCCCAGCCCCCCAGCTCTGGCAACCTGCACTGGGTGGCCATCCTCCCCATCGGTGTGGGGTAATGACAGGCCCAGCCTGCCAGACTGGCAGATCAGGTGCTGCCCCCAGGCCAGTGCCCCAAGTGGGTTAAGGGAGAAGGTGGGGGTGGGGAGGTGGCCACATCTGGGGTGTCTCCAAGGAGGAGAAGCAAAGCTGCCTCCTGACTGGAGTCCCACGGAGGGCGCTTCTGGGAAGCAGGACAGAGTAGGGAGTGACTGCAGAGACAGGGAAGGGCGGAGTGAAGGGGGCTGCTTTCCTCAGAGAAGCTCAGAGAGGAGCCAGGGCTCCGTGCAGGGAATGAGACTTTTTTTAAAAGAGGATGAGATGGAGATTTTGAATTATTTTCCTCTAAGTTAGTGCATCTGCTTCCAGCTTCTGTCCAGCAGTTTCAAAGAACCCCAATCTTACGGGAGACCATGGCTGTCTCACTATATTGCCCAACAGCCCAGCCCTTCACAGGGCACTTTCCTCCCTCCAGGCCCAGGCCAGAGGCGTCCTTCCCACACCCTCACACCCTCCTCTCCCAAACCCCACCCCCTCTGCTGCCCCATCTGTGTACAACTCTCCAGAGATGGGGTGGGGGGGGCGGGAAGAGGAGGAGAGAAGACCTCTGGAAGGAGGGCAGGGGATCCCTGAGGCCCCGCTAGTCTGACAGAGGAGTCAGTCCTGCCCAGGGCCCTCCCCCAGGGAGCCCTCCTTCTTCCAGACCCCTCCTGTCCCCTGGTCAAACTTCTGTGGCGTGCCTGGCCTCAGTGCCGTGGTTTATGGGACATCATTTAATCTCCCTACAAATCATGCAGGAGCATCATCATTACCACTTTAGAGATGAGCTGATGCGGCAGTCCAGGGCCAGAAAGTAATGACAAGTTCAGGATTCACACCCAGCCCTGGCTGCTGCTGTTACCCTCTACAGCCACCCTCGTGTTTACTACACCTCATTATTTCTTCTTTTATTCTTTCATGAGGACATAATGAGCACAGGCTAGACCAGGCCCAGGGTGGGGCATGCAGCTCAGTGGGAATCAGGCCAGTGCCTGCCTTAAGGCCCCCCCCAGGACTCTGGAAAGGAAACAGTCAACTCCAGCTGGGGTGCAGGGCAGACTTCTGGAGAAGGTGGCAGGGAGGAGAGCTGGAGGTTAGTAAAAGCTTAGAAGTCTCTCTTGAGAGAGTTCTGCAAAAAGGTGTGGCAAGGGGCAGGGCATGGGGAGGGGGAAGTGGATTTGAGGCGAATGGAGCCACAGGGGATGGAGCTGGGCTGGGTAGCACAGCAGAGGTCCGGTGCCCACCTAGGAGCTTGGGGCCACAGGCCAGCCGAGCACAGGGCCAGCCCTGTCAGCTTTGGCTGGTGGGAGGCACCTGAGCCAGCAAGGTAGGTTAATTGTGGGGAGAGAGGCAGGAGGGTTGCCCTGCTCTGGGGTGGGTGCTGAAGCCTTAGGACGGGAGAGGTGGGACTCCATGGGGGGCAGGGCTATCTTGAGCCAGGACAAGTCTGGACCCCAGAGAAGCCTGCTGATGAGCCTGGTCTCCCGTGGGCAGAGCAGCAGACAAGGAGACGGGGCTTCCCATCCTGCTTCCTCTCCATCCCAAGGGTGGGGCCTCAGAGGCTCCTGGAGCCTGGCACCCTTTTGCTCCACGCGGACTGGGCAGGGCAACACCTGACGACTGTCTGATTCGGTGACACATCAAGACGGAGAGAGAAACCAGCAAGTTGACCTGGGGATGAGCAGACCTGCCGCCAGTGAGTCAGCAGTGACGGGCCAGGGACAAGACCCAAGAGTCTAGGGCTCATGAGTAGCATCTCTCCCCGGCCTGGGTGACTCATAGATCTTATTACCCCTCCCTTCCTTAGCGAGCCCCAAGGCCTGGCCCTTGGGGCCTCCTGCAGCCTCTCTCCTGATTCTCTGCCTCCATGGGTAGATAGCACCCCCTCCCCCCCACTCCCCGCATCCTGACCACCCTGCCTTCAGGCCCCACCTGCCAGATCTTTGATCAGCTGCCAGCTGTTTGTACTGACCCAGCCAACCAGCAGCCCTCCCTCATTTCCCCAGGCTCCCAGCCTGGATCAGTCTAGCCCCAAGGAAGGGTGTTCCCACCCACAGCTGGGTCACCTGCAGGAGGTGTGCCCTAGCCAGGAGCAATGCTGAAGGTTACATTTGAGCTTTTTTATGTCTCCATGTTCTTCCTACAGCAGGGCTTCACCTACATAGGTGAGCAGGTGAACTGCAGGTCCAGGGGGTGGGGTCTGGCCAACAGCCACAGCGATGGCGTCTCCACCCCCTCAGGCCTCCCATCTCCAGGTTGTGTGCGCCTGCCAGATGCCAGGGTTGAACAGGGGCCTCTTTCCCTCCAGTCGGCCTCACTCCAGGCCTTTCCCATGTAGTAGGCTGGCAAAAAACTCAAACTTAGTCGTGCAGCTCCTTCTCTGACTACGGTTTCTTCAGGTCCCAGGCCCCAGGAAAGGCCCCCGTTGCCCTGTCCCTCCACCAGCAAGCCCTGGCACTATGGAAACCACTGGGCTCCAGTTTCCATGGCCCCTTCAGGACCTGGGTTTCCATGATCTCCCTGCTACAACAATCATAGAGCCATCAACTAAAAGATGATGTTCCTGAGAATAGTGGCAGGTGCACAGAGCTGTCTCGGACACTGCTCGCTCTTTTTTTAAAAAATAGATTTATTTTATACATACAAGAGCTGGAGTGTAAGCCAGAGGTTCGGTGGGGAGGTGAGAGGATACTCCAGAGACATTGGGGAGCAGGACAGGCAGATCCAATGAAACACTCTGTTGTGGGGAGCAGCAGGTGGGTATGGAGAGGTCTGCTGAGCCATGTGGGTCAGCTCCCTGGCTGGGGATCAAACTCGAACTTCAGATAGCTTCATAGTGCTGAGACTTATTCCCTTGCACCACCAAGGAGGCCCCCCACTGATTGCTCCTAAGTGGCCCTTAAGCTTCCTTGTCATACCTCCAGTGGATGTGTCTCACCCCATCCTTTCTCTTTCCGTATTCTGGACAGAAGAAACCTGGCTCTCCTTGACCCTCAGGTTTTTACTTTCGGGTCAAGCTTGAGTTGAGCTTCTACCTCAGTTGCTGCTGGAAATGGGCAGGAGAGAGAACAAACACCAACTGCTATGGCACCAACTGCCCACACCAACCACTGTCTCCTCAGCCTCCTCACTGGCCGGCCTCCAGCACCTCACCAAGGCCATTGTGCCCTTGCGACACAGCCTGGCCCTCTCCACTCACACAGATTGACCAGTGCCCCCTGAGTGAACAGGATGAAGTCCAGCCTAGGCCCTCTAGCCAAATATCCGAATGTCCAGCCATCCCAGCTGGCCCTCGCCTGGCCACCATGCCCCTGATCACCAAGCTTTGAGCCACCTTGTCCCTCTCAGGCCTCACCCTTAGCGCCCTCTCATCATTTTGCCACATGGCAAACCCCATCCAGCCCCATGGCTCAGCAGGGACTGCCTCTGGGTTCCCCCAAATGCTTGTGATCACCCCATCAGAACAATTGCCAGTGTGTATGAAGTGGGTGTCCCTCCACCCCCACCTCATACCCAACGAGGATGGGAATTCCTGGAAGGCAGGGAGGGTCACTTAGTTTTCTCTTACTGCCCATGAATAGCCTACTTGCTGCGAATACGCATCAATGATTAGCTGCTGAGAAGACTGAGATTAACATGGTTAAATGAATGATCAGCTAAGTAAGTGGAGGAAAATAGAGACATACAAAAATGTCTGTCGCCAGTGCACCCTCACAGAGGAGCACAACTTTCTGAGGTGTAGGCTGCAGAGTCATTGTTCCCCGGTGACCACAGATTGGGAGCAGGAGAGCTGACAGACATGACCTCAGTCAGGTGATCCACATAAGTCATAAACCATGTTGATAGCCTCCACGTCCTTGGAAAAAGTAGCACATTTGGGCCTCCCTGGTGGCACAGCGGTTAAAGACACAGTGCCACCACCAGCCACTGCAACATGAGTTCGGTCCCCAGTGAGGAACCCACAGGGCACAGCAGACCTCACCTGTCTTGCCCGCTGCTTCCCTTAGCAGTGTGTTTCAGTAGATCCACCTGTTCTGCTCCCCACTCTGTCACTCTGTCTGTGACTCCTTTCACCCCCACATCTCTGGCCTGTACCCCAGTTTTTGTATGCATAAATAAATCTAAAAAAATAATAAAAGAAAGAAAGGAAGGAAGATAGCTGAGCCCATGACCCGCCTCTTCCAGGAAGGCTTCCTGGTTCCTGCTCGGGCTGGGAAGGTCCATGGAGGGTTCAGAATCTCGGGGGGAGTGTTCTTAGGAGAGGCTTGCTGAAGGGTTCCACCATGGTGGTGTAATCATCCAGCCCTCAGATGGTTCCAAAGAAAAAGGCCTGTGGGGAAGGAGGATGCCATTGCAGTGCAACATTAACAATGGGGAGGTATGTGGTGTTCCTTGCACTTTTGCAATTTTTCTGTAATTTTTCAAAATAAAAAGGTGAGAATAAAAGTAGAAGCACCCTGTCGGGCAAATGAGTAGAGGAAACACACTTTCCAAGTGGGGGAAATACACAGGCCAAGGCAGTGAGCCCTGGGGGTGATGGGGCCGTGCCAAAGGCCTGAAATGCAGAAGGGGTGGAGGGGGGTGAGGGTAGACAGGTAAATTCCACCTGTCAGGGTGAAGTCCACCTGCGGGAACTCCTCAGGCCTGGCTTCCTCATCCACCGCATGCCACAGCCCACCTGCCAGCTGGTGAGCCAGCCACCCCAGAGACTCCTAGGACAGGTCACATGGGTACTGCCCCTCCCTCCCCACAAACATACTGGGCTCTTTGGCTCCTGTCTCCCCACCCCTAGCCCCAGTGCTCCGCTCCCTCCCCAGCACCTGGTGCAGCTCTCGGTAGACTGGGCTTCCCAGATGGTGGGGAGCCTCCCTGTCACCCTAGTTCCATGACCCCAGGCCTCTCTTTGAGTTGAGTCTGACACTCCAGGCTCTTTTCCTTAGCTCTGGGCAGACAGTGGAGCTCAGGCTTGGTTATGTGGGAGGACAAGGTAGTCACGTGACTATAATAACCTCCTGAATGTTCATAGCAGCCTGATGCCAAAGACCAAGAGCCAGAAGCAACCCACATGGGCCTCGGCCGCTGACTGGAGAGACATCGTGCCCATGGGAGAGCCTTGAAAATACTGTTGAGTGCGGAAAATGAGCACAGAAGGCTGAGTGCTGTATGAGTCTGCATATAGTTGTCCCCCAGAGCCACGAGGGGTGGGTCCCAGCACCTCCTCAGGTACCAAAATTCACATGCTCAGGCGCCTTAGGTAAGATGAGGTAGTGCTGAAGGAAAGCCAGCACGTCCTCCCATGTACTTTAATCATCTCTACATGGCTGACATACCTAAGACAATGTAATGCCGTGTGACAAGGGAAAAGTCTGTGTGTGTTCAGGCTTAACCGTCATAGGCCTAACTCCATAGGACTTGGAGTGGGGGATAAAGGGAAATGACTACGTGAATGTCAAAAATAGGCAGATTTTTAAAAAATGATTTATTTATTTGTGCATACAAGAGGTGTGGGGGGTGAGAGGATTCACCAGAGACAGAGTAGGCAACACTGTGAAATGCACCAAAATCCACTGCTGAGGCGAGCCGTGGGCAAGGCATGAGAGGTCTACTGTACCATGTGGGTCAGCTCCCTGGCTAGCCACCGATAGAACTCCGTGCTGCAGTGGCTGGCGATAGCCTGATAGTGTTGTCTTACCCCGGTGCCACAAGGGAGAGCCCCTAAAATAGGTAGATCTACCTACAGAAAGTAGATTGGTGCCTTGGAGCTGAAAAACACAGAGGCCAGCTTCTCTTTGTGATATTAAAATGCCTGGGGGTGTCCATGCCATGCTGCCTCCATTAGCCCTCTAGACTCTGGGGTAGATATCAGTAGATCCCTGTCCCAACCAAGTCTCATTCATCTGGATTTTTAAAAATTCATTTCAACTGGCTAGTCCGAAGATTCTTTTTCCCATGATGGATAATAGCAGCCTATTCGTCCAGTGAAGAAACCAATTTGGCAATGTAAATGAGGTGGTCACACAGGTAATGGAGGTAAGATATAAACCCAGGACTGTCTGAAACCAAGGCCAGTGTAACCTCCACAATAAGCATCATGTTTATTGACAAAAGAGCCCCAAACTCAGTCCAGAACCCCACCTCAGAACCCCAGGGGCCTTGCCTTCAGGGGGTACCAGCCTGTCTGTGGACACAGGCTGTAGACTGACCTGCCTGAGATGGCGCTGGGCTGCGGTGAAGAGTGCAGGCTGCGGGAAAACCTGGGTGTCTGCTAGACAATGCCTCTTTCCCCAACCACAGCCCCATCCAGATTCACCTGGGATGTTCAGCAAGTAGAAAGATAACCCCGGCAATGGTGCTGCACCCCAAGTGACAAATGTGGGGGGGCATCCCCCCCCCCACACACACACAAACACACACCCCGGACTGGGCAAGCCTGCCTGCAGTGACTCTCCCAGTGTCGCCCCCATGTGCCTGTTTGTGGGAACTGCAGTCTCCAACGTGTACCCCTGGAGGTCGGGAACTTAGAACATCGCTACTGAGCGAAGGCAGATGAAAGATGGAGAAGGGATTCCCTGGGAAAAATCCGATGGGGCCGCCAAAAGTACCCCAGGATGGGGTTAAGTGAAGGGAGGGGGCTCAGTGTAAATGGTGATCCATGGGTCATGTTAACAGATCTTTCATCAGGATGAAAAATGGGAGGGGACAGAGCCACGTCTGGGCAAGGTATGTCCCCCACTCCCACCCCAGGGCTTGGCTGCGCAGGCCCGAGCAGGGAGCACTTAGGTCTATGCGGGCACACTAAGTGAGGTCCTGATGTAGAGGCCAAGGAAGGGGCTGTCCAGGGACAGGGCTGTGAGGCCCAAGGAGGGAGATGAAATGGGGAGAGACAGAAGCCCACACGGGATGAAGTGGTCGCAGCCCAGGAGTAAGAGAGGCCCCCCCAGTAGAGGAGGGCCTCACCACAGCCCTTGGTCACAGGCCCGGAGGAAAGTCCAGCACGCAGTGGTGGGTCTGTGGGAGGGGAGGGATATGGCATCTAGACCCAGGCTGGGGACCTGGGGCTGAGAGCCTGGGATTGAGGGAACCGACCCTCCATGAGGTGCGTGGAGAGGAATGTAGGGAGGTATGTGCTCCTGTGAGAGGAAGGGGAGGAGAGGCAGGAAAGATCCTAAAGCCCATAGAGTGACTGCAATTCCCTACTCTCTCCTCTCCCACCATTACCTTTGTCACAGTTAGGCCCACCTGGACCCAGGACAATGACAGAAAGCCTGGCCTGCATGTTCATTATTGAATGGAGAACTAGCAGGCCAAAGGCAAGTTGGCTGTCTCCCAGACACTCCCCCCAAACCCACCAGGAACCCCTGACCTCTCTTGGCACCAGTCTCCTCATCAAGCCCCTGCTTCTGGTCCCCAACCCCCACACACAGCCTTCTGGGGAGAAAGCTCAAGGAGGAGACAGGCACAGAGAGGGGAAAGGGATTCAAAGAGGGAGGCTCTGTGAAGCCGCAGAGGCCTCAGCTGGGGGGGTGGGGAGGGATAAGGGGAGATGGGGCCTTTAGGAGGGGAGGAGCTCCCCAGGGGGCTCAGGACTCAGCCCAAACTAGAGAGAACCCTGAGGATGAGCAGAGGCCGCCTAGTCCCTTTCGGGGCTGGGCTCCATGTGGGCAGTGCCCTTGGCACAGCTTCACAGCAGCCCCCAGGCTTGGTTTCAGCAGGTTGAACTGAAAAACCGGAAGAAACCTACTTGGGCAGGGCCTATTTACAGCTCCTGGTGAAACCCTGAAACCTGCCCCTGGGGACAGGGAAGAGTTTCTCCCTGGGTAGCGGGGAATGAGTGACTCACTCTACTCTGCCCAGCTGTGACACCACTGAGCTTGGGAATTACCCAGAAGTAGCCAACCAGGACAAGCTGGGGACAGGGGCACAGTTCTGCCCCACCCAGGTCACTCTCACCTCATGCTTCCCAAGTCACCCACAGAGGAAGGACAGCTCACACCGAGAACTGTGGACACCCTGGATGAAAAACACACACCCACACATGCAAGCACTTCCACAGAGTGACACACCCAAACACAAGCACCTCCATTCACGGAGATAAACATCCACCACCCACAGACAGTCACAGCCTCAGGTGGGGGTGGGTAAGGGGGAGACCGCAGAGCAGAGCCCACTAAGAGAGCGCCATTGCCGGCTAGCAGCAGAGAGAGCAGATTTGCTCTCAGGCACAGCCAGACCCACCTCCTCCCTCCCACCCCAGGCAGGTCCCAGAACCAGTTTTGCTTCTCTGTGAGGCAGTTTAAAAGGCTCCTCAGGGAAAGAGTGGGGAGGAGGGGGTGTTGGATGGGGCTTCCGAGGTGGAGTGAATGCCCAGTGGGGTGGGAGCAATCCTGGTGCCTCGCTGCTGGGGAGGGAAAGCACAACCCAATTTTAAGCAAGCCAGGACCCAGCACTTGACCCCCACCAGGCACTGAGGTGCCACACCTCTGCCTTCACTGCCTCTTGCACCCAAGTTCCTCCCCTGCAGGCAGATCTGAGAACACACAGGAATTGCGATGGCCTGGAGCAGGTGTCCCTGAAGGTCTTCAAAAAAAATGTCTGGAATCCACAGCCCCAGCCCGCACTGGCTGTTTCTGACTGGGCAACTGCAGCACCGGTATGCGGACAGCACCCCACTCTGCCACGTCTGTGGGTCCGCCGGTGGCTTTGAATAGGTGTGATGCCTTCTCACTTTTCTACCTCAGAATGAAGTTTCCCTGGGGTAGGATCTGTCTCTGCTCAGAAAAGGCAAGGTCATGACTGTCCCTTCTGACCAGGGCCTCTGTGGTGAAGCTCGCAGGTGTGCTGGATATGATTTTTTTTTTTATTGGAAGCAAAAAAACTGACAATGTTCAACTGAAGTTGAAAAAAAAAAGTATGAGAATTGGAGGAAATCGTTGCAGGAACATACTGAGATTTCTTATAGAGCAAAATAAGAGTCACCAAATACCAAAAAAGGCACTGATTAAAACATTTTGAAGACAACATATTTTATTTAATATATATGAAGTGTGTCTACATTTTAATATATGTTAGAAATAAACTAACATCTAAAAGAAGAACACTGTTAAACTTTAAAATAAAGAATTTTTTGGGAACTACAGAAGCATTTTTGAAATAAAACACAGAAAATATGAAAAAGAAACATGGTAAATGTGGCTACACTTTAAAACTGGCATAAGAAAAGGCAGTAACAAGTTTTAAAATAAGCTACACATAATCCTTAGAGCTAACAAATGGTTAGTAATCAGAATATATAAAGAACTACCCAAAAAGAGCCTAAAAGTCTATAGGAAAAAGAACCTCGCTGAAAGGTTGTAAGTTGGCATCCTCTAGAGGAAGAAACTGGAATGATCAGCGAATAGATGAAAAGAATTCAACTTCAAGAACAGTCTGAGAAATGTCAATCATGAGATACCATCCACATCCACAGAAGAACAAAAGTAAAAAGTCGGGGCTAACCCAGTGTCGGCAGAGATATGTTGCAATGGAAACTCTCTGACTTGCTGAAGGGAACGTCAGTACAATTTTAGAGAATCATTGGGTAAAGTCAGGTAATCTGATATTCAAATCCTATAATCCAGCATTTCCACTTCGAGAGAAGTTCTCAAACTTGTATAGCTGAAGGACAAGAATGTGTGTCACAACTATTTGTAATGGGGAAACAGTTGGAAACAGTTCAAATGTTCATCAAGAGAAGAATGGATATGAACATGTGACATTCACATGCTGGAATACTAGACAGCAATAAAAAAAGAATAAACCACCCACATAAGCAACATGAATGGTGCTCACACACATTATACTGATTTTAAAAGGCCAGGTTCAGGTGAGTAGACATTGTAATCCCATTTATATAAAATTAAAACAAGCAAAAGTAACATATGGTGACAGGAATCAGGAAGTGGCCAGCTAGAGGGAGAGTGTTACTGGTGGGGAAGGAATATCAGGGAAAGTTTTGGGGTTGTAGAAAAGCTCTGAATCTTGATTTGAGTGGTGGTCAATAGTGTGTAGAAATGTAAAGATTCCATTAATCTGTGTCATTAAATTTGTGCATTTTTCGGGGCCCTCCCTGGTGGCTCAACGTGTTAGGACGCAGCACTGCAAGCAAGTCCCAGCTGCCTCAGTGTGAGTTTGATCCCTGGCCCTGAGGAGATCCACATAGCACAGCAGACCTCTCCTGACCCACCCGCTGCTCCCCTCAGCAGTGTACTTCGACAGTCAGCCTGTTCTGCTCCCCACTCTGGCTCTGGTGAATCCTCTCACAGCCCCTGCAACTCTGACCTGTACCTCGGTTTTATATGCATAAACAAATAAATCTTGGTGGCGCAGCGGGTTAAAGCACAGCACCGAGAATCTAAAGCCGCTTCCGCATGAGTTCGATTCCCGCCTGCCCCGGAGGTGACCACATGGTGTGGCAGACCT
>NW_004567125.1:1869569-1905710 GCF_000260355.1 Condylura cristata | reverse complement strand
AGTGATGTTGAACATTTTTTCATATGCCTGTTGGCCATCTGCATTTCCTCTTTGGAGAAGTGTCTTTTTAGCTCTACTGCCCATTTTTTGATAGGGTTGAAAAACAAATACATTTTAAGGACCAAAAACAAAAGTATTTTATGTCTCAGAAAAAATGACATGACACAAGACATCATAATGATAAAAGATAAGCTACTGCCTAGAGAAGATATTTGAACCAATTTAACCCACAAATAATTAGCTCTCAGAAATGTATCAAGAAATTCTACAAAGCATGAGAAAAGGACATGCCAACAGAAACTAGGCAAACACCATCAAGTAACCCATTGAGAACACTGGAATAAATGATAAATAAATGGAAAGATGTGTAATATCACTAATAATCAGAGAAATTCAGAGCCTCCCTGGTAGCCTAAGGGTTGTCTCAGTGCTATTACCTGAGTTTCAAACCCCAGCCAGGGAGCTGATCCACGTGGCCAGCAGACTTCTCTGTCTCCCCCAAGCTCCCCTCAGCAGTGTACTTTAGTAGATCTGCCTATTCTGCCCCCACTGTCTGGTGAATCCTCTCACCAATCCCCCACCACCACACACACACACCTCTGGCTTACACCTCAGTTCTTGTATGCATAAAATATTGTAAAAGATCAGAATAAAATAAACCTTTAATAAAAACAAATCTTTAAAAAAAATCAGAGAAAGGCAAATTAAAACAATGAGGTGCCACTTGATATCCACAAACTCACAAAAAAATGTAAATAAGTGAAGAATCTTGTGCTACCCAGAGTTGCAAGAGATGTGTAGCAATCAGGAACTCTCCAGCATGCATATGGCAATATCTGTAAGATGCTTATACCCTGGAATCTAGTAAGTCCACTTCTAACGAGATGCTAATGTGTATTCACCTGGAGGAATGTTCATGGACATGTGTGCATTTTATTTGCAATAACAAAACAATTGGAAATAATTCAACTGTTCATCAAGGGAAGAATGGTTATAAAGTGTGGCATAATGGTGGACTAGAACACAGCATGGTAGTTCTGATGAATGAGCCAGAACATCTTATATAATCATGCTAAGGATACATTCTGAGAAATGCATCATTAAGTGATGTCATTGTATAACTACCATGCCGTATACTCACTCAAACCCAGCTGATAAAGCTTCTGACACATGTAAGGCTGCTTATAGGGACCACCATTATAGATGTGTCCCATCACTGACCTGAGAGAGAAGGGAATTGAACAGGGAAGGGGTACAGGGACTTCAGCAGAATGTTAGGACTTACTAAATCTAAGCAGTGGGACTCCCATAAGGATATTATTCTTTGTACTTTCTTGTGTGTTTAAAATAGCTCATCATTTTAAAATTACATTGAAAAAGAAGAGGATAACTTTCCAGTCTACCAGCAAGGTAGTGGACAATTATCCAGGTTTCTGCAGTTGAGTTCAGGCTGTTTCCTCCCTCCTTCACTCCAGATTTCAGCTTTGGCAGGACTTTTGCTGGACCAGCTTGTTTTCTAGAGATCCCTGGGCTTTCATGCCTGGGCCTCCAGTCCTTGGTGGTCCTACCTAGGGTGGGTGTGATGGTTTGTGAATATTTATCACTCATTGGTGAGGGAAGAATGCAGACACCCAGGAGGGTCACTGAGCTATGTAATGCTGTTCACCTTCCCATCAAGTAACTGCAACTTAACTTACCCTCCAAGACCAGCCACGGTAGTGATTCCCTTTAATAGGGGTGATTGCCTATAATAGGGGTGCTACCAGCCCAAATGGCCATGAGGTTCCCTCCCTTCCAGTACAGTGGAGTTCCCAAGAAAGCATCCCATCTTTGGCAGGGTTCACAGAAATAGGAAACAAAACTTCTAAGAGTGGGTCATTGGGTGTTCCTTGAGGTGCTCTCATCTCCATTTTTGCCCCTTCGTCCTGAATAACACAAATAACACTGAGATCCCGGAGACCTAATTCAACCCAGGGTTGGTGTCATCTTCACAAGAATCGACCTAGATGTGCACATGTAATGAAAAGGAACTCCCTGGAACACCCTTGCCTCTTGAATGATGTCAAAGACACCTAAATATGTTGCCTACTCAAAATAAATGAGAATCTCCTGTTCTTTCCTCTTCTCACCTCACATCCCACAACTAGTCTTAAGCAGATCTTCTGGAAGTTGTCCCCAAACCTCTCTTATACCCCCATTCCAAATGGTTCTGTTCCATCCACACTTTACTGAATACATTGCCTTTACCCCAGCAAACAATGCTTCTTCTGTGATGGGGGAGTTGGGGGGGGGGGGCTGGGAGACAGCAAGAGGTCAATTCACTGCAAATATTGAATCGTTTCTAGCAGACTAAGGAAGAAGAAAGTCTGTGGATGCACATGTGTTCTGTTTATAGGAGAAACTGTCCTAGGTGTGAGAGTATCTGCAAGATAGCAGTCCAAACTTCCTTGCTATTGTCTCCCAGAGGGACCACCAACCTGTCTCCAAAAGCTTATTTCATCACCCTACTAGATCAGCTACTTCTAGATGATTGGGTTTGTGATAAGAGCAGGACTCCCAGGATATCACCCTGCACTTCTTTTGCTGTATAGCAGCTCCTAGATGACAAGCAAGATAAGATTCCCTAGAACTATGTATGAAGAATTAGTAAATTCAAGAATTTTGATAGTGGCAGAAGCATGATATGCAAGTAATGTAAATCCAAATCCCAGGCAAGAATCTATTAATGTATGGGTGCATCACTGATGTCTCACAACACAGAGAGCCTGAAGTAATGAGCCACCTGAGTCTGGCTGGTCCTCAAGAAAGGAGAATACCATGTAGGACTTGGACTGCCGCTATTTTGGTGCCAATAGACTGGATTCAGTGGAGCCAAGTGAATCGGTGTAAACCTTCCTTAGAGAAATCCCTCTCTAACTCCCTCCTTACTACAAATTCATGAGCTGACAGGGGAAGAAGGCTTCCTGGTACCCACAGGGCCGCCGCTGACCAGCCCAGAGAATTAGTTAAGCATCTCCAGCAATGAGGTGCCTCTTGGGGTTGGACCTCAGAGTTAGGGCCAAGGGACTGTGGCTCTGTCAGTGATAAGGCACTAAAGGTTGAATAACCTCTGATAGAGCCCTATCTTAAGTCAACTTCTCTCTCCTTGGGGCTTAAAGCTGCTTTGTTTAACTTTGTGCTCTTTCGCTGATGATATGATAAAGTTCCCAAGGTTTAAATAAACTTAAAAGTCAACAGAATCTATTACCTTCCATTCTTTTGGGGAGTGAGGAGTTTAGTTATAAAAGGACCAAAACTCTTCAGGCGCTGGGGGTGGAGATTTCAAGTTTCTCTCCTCTCCTGCAGTGCCGCAGCACTAGCCAGAAAAAAGTGGACCTTCTGCATGGGGATTACAACTGCCATGGAAAAAGTCACAAAATTTTGTAAAAATAAACTATTATAATAAAAAAAATGGAACCCCCAGCTCAAGAAGAAAAAGAGACAAATACTATATGATTCCACTTATATGAGCTTCCTAGAGTGGTTGGTATCATAGAGAGAGAGTGTAATCATAGTTGCCAAGGGTTGGAGGAAGTGGGGAATGAGGAGTTATTGTTTAATGGATATAGAGTTTCGGTTTATGAGATCAGAACTGTTCTAGAGATGAATGTGGTGATGGTTGCACAACAAAGTGAATGTACTTAATATCATTGAACTGTACATTTCAAAAGGGTTAAGCTGGTATATTTTATGTTGTATGTATTTTACTACCATAAAATGTTTAATTATTGAAAAAATATTACAGTAATGTTATCAAACAGCAGTACAATAGGACTCTTTCATTTACTTATTCAAATAAGTATTTACTGAGGGCTTGCTCCCTGCCAGGCAGTGGGGTACTAAAAATAAAGTGCTGGACCTCACAGACAAGGCTGCTATGGTCATCCATCACCTTTGCATTCTAGTAGATCTCCCTTGGGAACAGAAATTACTAGAAAAAAGTGGGAGAAGGTAGAGGACATAAAGGAGAGTAAGGCTTCTATACGTCACTTGAATTGCTTTTTAAACTAGGGTTTGAAACCCATTAAAGAGTAGTGAAAGCAATTCAGTTGGCTGTGAAATAGAGTGAAACAGAAAATAAGGAGTATCTCATACATAGAGGAGTAATTATTATTTAGATAACTCAGTTCCACATGTGTTGCCAATTGCAACAGTCTGGATAGACTTTGAGAGCATTATGTTAAAGGAAGTAAGTCAGAGAAAGACAACTACAATGTGACCTCACTCAGATGTGGAACTTAAATTTAAAAAAGCCTCAAGGTACTGAGAAAATACAACATGTCAACATTGTAGGGCACAGATAAAGCAGTGCTGAGTGAAGAATATGTAGTATCAAATTTACACATTAGAAAAGAGTAAAAGTCTCAAATCAGTAATCATCAAAAAATTAGAAAAAAAAGAAACAAAATAAGCCCAAAGCAAATAGAAGAAAGGAGACAATAGCGCTAAGAGATCTATTAAATTGTAAATAGAGATTGAGCAATGAAACACAAAACTACTCTCTCTTTTTAGATTCATTTTTAGTTAGTTATGCACACAAGAACTGGGGTGTAGGCCAGGGGTACAGGGGGTGAGAGGATTCACCAGAGCAGAGAGGGGAACCAAATAGGCAGATCTGCTGAGATAGGTGAGATAGGAGCCATCTGCTCCTAGTTAGCTCCTACGTGGAGAATTAAACTTAGGCCATAGAGGTAATAGCACTGATACTTAATCCCTAGACCACAAAGAAGGCCCCCATAAGGCCCAAGGTTTTGTTTTGTTTTCTTTTCTTATATATATATATATATATATATTTACATTGTTCTTCTTTTTTGCACAATGTTTGCTTTTTCTTTTCACATTTTGTACTCCCTGCAAAATTCCCATCACCAGTTCACATGTGCACATGTCCAGTTTTGATTGGAGAACTCTACTACATTAGTCAGGGTTCTCCAAAGAAACAGAGCTAATTGGAGATAGATGATAAATGATAGACAGGTAGATAGATAGATAGATAGACAGACAGATAGATAAAATAAGATAGGAGATACAAAATTAGAAAGGAAGAAATAAATCCATCACTGTTTTCATATGATTTGATGCTTATGTAGAAAATCCCCAAAAATCTGGCCCTCCCTGGTGGTGCAACAGGTTAAAGCACAGCAATATGAAGCTAGCTATAGCCACCAGAGCATGAGTTCAATTCCTCAGCCAGGGAGGTGACCCACATGGCGTGGCAGACCTCTCCTCCCTCTCTTGCCCACTGCTCCCCTCAGCAGTGTACTTCATCACTCTGCCTGTTCTGCTCCCCACTCTGTCTCAGGTGAATCCTCTCACCACCCCTGCACCTCTGGCCTGCACCCCAGTTCTGTGTGCATAAGTAAAAATGAATCTTTAAATAAAAAAAGAAAGTTCAAAAAAAATCTACAAAAAAAAAACCTGGAGTAAATTAGTAAGTTCACATATATAAGATAAATACATAAAATAAAAATAAAATAAAGTTTTTGGTTTGTAGAAGACCCTGATAAGAGGATGAAAAGACAAACTATAGTGTAGAAGCAATACTTGCAAACCATTCAACACCAGATTATTATCTAGGGAATATAAAGTACTCTCAAAACTCAAGACTTGAAAAAAGCAAAAGCAATCCAATTTAAAGAGAAAGGACATAAATGAAGAAGATATACAGATATAAGATATAAATTCAGAAGAAGATATAAATTCAATGAAGAAGATATACAGCTGGCAAATAAGCATATGCAAATATATTTAATACTACCAGTCATTAAGGAAATGCAAAAAAAACACACACAATGAAATGCCACTGTATGCCTATCAGAATGAATAATGTAAAAATGTAGTAACAAAACTAAGTGCTAATGAAAAATAGCACTTCCATGGCTGATGAGCATGCAAAATGGTATAGCAACTCTAGAAAAGAGATTGGCAGTTTCTTAAAAAGCTAAATATGTAAGTACCTAGAAATTGCATTACACGCACCCACACAGTCACCTCCAGTAGCCAAGTCTTCCTCCAGCCTCCTTTGGGAAGGTCTCCTGGACCAATGCAGCTGAAGAATTCCCTTTCCTGTAGCCCCTCAGCACTGACTGCTGAGGTCCATTCAAGGAGCACTGGCCCCTCCTTGGGCCAGGCTGCTGCTTCTGCACTAAAGGCTTAAGAGTTGTGTGTATGTAGGGGTGCGCTATATCTGGAGCCCTTCTACCACCTCCTCCCACCCCCTTGATCACTGTGCACTCTCTGGGGCCCACACACCACTGCAGACCCTGTAGTAGCATTTGTTTTAATGACTTTATTGAGATATAAGTTACAAAGATACAGCCCACTAATTTAAGTTGCCCCCTGCGACGGTTTTTCAGTAGATTCAGTTATGCAACCATCAGTACAACTGTAGAACATTTTTGTGACCCCCCCTAAAAGAAACCCTGACCCAGGCACTCCCCATTTCCACCCACCACCCCCATTCCCAATCCCTCGCAGCCACTATAGATTTTCCTGCTTCCTATACTTGATATAAATGGAATTACATTATCATTTGTGACTGATATCTCTGACTTACCGTGATGTTGTCAAGGTTGTCAAAGTACACATAGCATGTACCAGTACTTTCATGGCTGAATAATATTCTATGGTATACATGTACCACATTTGTTGACCTATTTATCAGTCAACAGACACTTAGAATATTAGAATATGGTTCTGCTTTCTATTACGAATATTCCTATGCATTTTTGTGTGAACATGTTTTCCTTTCTCTTGAGTAGATAAATAACTAGTAGGAGAATTGTTGTGTCATAGGATAACTCTCGCAGACTGTTTTCAAAAGCGGTTGCAACATTTCATATTCTACCAGCATGGCATGAGTGTTCCAATTTCTCCTTGTCCTCAGAAATTCTTGTCATTTTTCCTCCTTTTGATTTTAGTCACCCTCCTGGCTGTGAAGTGGTATCTCTTTGTGGTTTTATTTGCATTTCTTCATCACTAATGGTGTTGGCATGTGATTCTCTTCATCACAAAGGGTGTTACCATTTGTATCTCTGCTTGTCTACTCGAATGTCTATTCAGGTTCTTTGACCAATTTTAATTGGGTGGTTTGACTTTTTGTTATTGAGTTATAAGCACCAAGGCAGATATTAAGCATAAAGCTGATTGGAGCTGTTTGCCCAGAGCCAAAGTCTTATTTGCAGTGTCCCTGAAGTTTGGCCCCTGGGCACAAAGCTTTCTGCCCTGTTGGCCTCATCTCCTAATGCCCTGCCAGCAGGTCCACTTCCCTTAGGAACAAGGTGCCAATCCCAACCTGTTTCCTTCAGCTGAGGAATCTGAGGTTCAGTATGGAAAGAGAACCTGCTCAAGAGAGCTGGCTCACGTCTGGGCCTGCCCACTAACCCCACACTTTCAGCCCACAGTTCTCTGCACATTGGCACACCCTGTCCCGGTTGCTTTCTGGTTAAAATAAAATACACTAACATGACCACTCTCATGCAAAGCTGATCACGTAAACACTTTCCTTATTTTACACAAGAGAAAAGTGAGACTAAGAGGGGAATGTGACCTCTTTTTCTCCTGCCTCAAGGCTCGCTCATGGCATCCCACCAAGCACAGCTAAAGAGAACGGCCTCTCTTAGGCCAAAAGCATCTGACCTCAGCACCCCCATCCTACCCTCAGCCAAACTGAGTTCCACCATGGGAGTCTGGCCATTGCTTTGGTTTCAAACCATCTCCACTAACTGGAAAATCATAGCAGCCAGCAGTCCACTGAAACGGACCTTGGGGTACATGAACTTCCTCTAGGGCAGCTCCCACCCAGCACCAGCTGGGCACTCTGGCCAGGCACTCCCAGCCCTGCCCAGCCCTGCCCAAGACCTTTGTCCCTGAGAGGAGGACCCTGGTTTCCATGGGCCTCTGGCCCTGTTTACCTTCCTCTTCTACAACCCCCAGGCTAGAACACTATGGCAGAGGACATGGGCTGCATGCCTGTGAGTTGAAAGGTGGAGGATACACCAGAGAAACCCCTAAGCTGGACTCAGGGAGTTCGCTCGCATTAACCGAAAGTACCCTTGGTTTCACGGAACACAAAGCCATCTGACTCAGGGAGCAGGGTAGCAGCCGGTAACAGCTGTATAAGGACCTGCACAGGCGAGATGCTAGGACAGATAAAGTGGTGTCCTGCCTTCTTTCAAGTCCCCAAATCAACTTCTGTGTATCCAGGACCAATCTAGGCACTAGGGATATTGCAGTAAATAAAACTGGCCGAAATATTGGCCAATTTGGGGGAGATTCCGAATGTCCCATTGGAACTGATTCCGAATGTCCCATTGGAACTGAAAGAAAGAGCAAGAGAGAAGAAATGTGAAACCAGATGGGGCGAAATGCTAAGGAGAAAATAAAGTAGGAAAGAAGGCCAGGACATTGTGTAGTGAATAACTGCAAGTTTAGACTGTGTGTCGTGGTCAGGAAAGGCCCTTCTGAGAGCAAAATCCTAACAGGAGGGAGGCCTGAGCTCAGGTATCTGTAGGAGCTCTACTCTACCAGGGGAAGCCATAAGCACAGGTGCACAGAAGTGGGGCCACAAGTTCCTGGGATAACAGCCTGGAGACCCAAGTGCTGAAGTGAGGGAATGAGAGGAGGCAAACCAGGCAGCACTGCCCAGGAAACTCCCAAGAGGTCTAAGCAGAGCAAGCTGGGAGCTGGGAGGAGACCTAGGGACCCCGACGGTTCTGCCTTCCTGCTTTTGCCTGGATCAAACATCTTTCATCACCTTTTCATTAAGGGTAATCCCTGCACCAACAGGCTCAGAGGGAGGGAGGACGTGGGCTCTGAGGGGAGGGAAACCCCTAAGGAGAGGGAAGGAGAGCTGGGAAGGAGAGCTCTCAGGGGAAGGCATCAGGTGTCCAAGCAAAGGATAAGAGCTGAGGGGGCTGGCTCGGGTCTGCAGGAGAATCTGAGCTCAGGACCAAACTGACGGTTATCTTCTGAGACTCCAAGGGTCTTCCCTGGTTCCTGGACCAGCCCCCCAGAGACAGCATCCCACCGGCCTGGATCAGGCAGGGATCGCAGGGCGAGTGCTGCTTCGGAGGTTGGAGGAACCAAGGAACAGGTGCGCAGTCCTGAAAACCGCCTTCGCGAAGCCCAAGTCCACCCTGGGTCCTTCCCATCCCGGGGAATTTCAGGCAGCTGGTCACCAACTGCGCTGAAAATGCAGGGGTGGCAGGGTCTAGCAGGCTGTGGTTAACACCCCATCCCCCCTCCGACCCCCATCCCTTCACCTTCCGTTGACGGGAGAAAATTAGTTTCTGGGAAACGGGGACCAGCGAAAGGCTGGGACTCAAGCCCGCGCCCCACCCTCTCTCCTCACCCCCAACCCCCCCCCCCCGCGCGCGCTCTGCGCCACTCCAGGCCAAGTCCTGCCTCCTTTGGCGCTCCGTGAAGGTGGGAAGTGGGGCCACGTCACTGTCCCCAGTTCCCGGAGAGCTCGGCTCCTCCTATCCCGCCCCCCGCTGGAGCTCTGGGCTGGGATCTAGGACTACCCCGCCCCAGCCGAGGTCCAGCCCAGTCGCCGCCCGCCCACAAAGCCACAGACAGGTGCAGGTGCAGGTGCAGCCGCCGCGCCAGCGGACAGAGAGAAGCCGTTAGCGCGCGCGGGGCTGCGCTTCCGTAGGTCTGTCGGTCCCGGGCCTCTAAGTCCGCGAGTCTGTGGGTCGGCGAGGAGCAGCTCGCGTTCAAGCCCAGCGGCTCCCGCCTCTAGTTGACCTGCACTGTAGTCGCCCGGCAGAGCCGGCTTTGGCGCGGCAGCCATGTCCATGGCCCTGGAGATCACGGGCACAGCTCTGGCCGTGCTGGGCTGGTTGGGCACCATCTTATGCTGCGCGCTGCCCATGTGGCGCGTTTCGGCCTTCATCGGCAGCAGCATCATCACGGCGCAGATCACCTGGGAGGGCCTGTGGATGAACTGCGTGGTGCAGAGCACCGGCCAGTTACAGTGCAAGATGTACGACTCTCTGCTGGCGCTGCCGCAGGACCTGCAGGCGGCCCGCGCTCTCCTCATCGTCGCCATCCTGATGGCCGCCTTCGGGCTCCTGGTGGCACTCGTGGGCGCCCAGTGCACTAACTGCGTGCAGGACGACACGTCGAAGGCCAAGATCACTATTGTGGCGGGCGTGCTCTTCCTGCTGGCCGCTTTGCTGACCCTGGTGCCGGTGTCCTGGTCCGCGAACACCATCGTCCGGGAGTTCTACAACCCGCTGGTGCCAGACGCACAGAAGCGCGAGCTGGGCGCGGGTCTTTACGTGGGCTGGGCGGCAGCGGCGCTGCAGCTGCTGGGGGGCGCGCTGCTTTGCTGCTCCTGCCCGCCCCGCGATACGAAGTATGAGCCCACCAAGATCCTCTACACCACGCGCTCCGGGGCCCCGAACACTGCAGCCAGTACAGTCTACGACCGCAAGGACTACGTCTGAGAGGGCAGAAGGGGAGAGACCCACGACGACGGCCACCGCCGCCTCCACCGCTGCAGCGCCCACAGTCCAGCATTCGGCCTTGCTTCGACGCCAGCCAGCCCAGATGCCGGCGCCCCAGCCAGCTGCCAGCCCTCTGCGGGGCAGAACTGCGGAGTCCAGGGACCAGCCCCTATGGACAAAGAGACCGTGGCTTCTGGAGTATGGGGCTGGAGGGACTTGCTCTAGTCCTCCAAGCCCCACGTGGGGACTGTAGCTCCAAAGCCCCTCTGGCAGGGATTGGCAGCCTTGAAAAGGGCCACTTGATTTTTTCAATAAAAACCTTTCATTTTGCAGTTGCTGGCGCCTCCTTGTCCTGAGCTGCAACAGGCCTCCACCTCCCTGCAAGGGTAGGCCTCGGCTGAAAACTGCTCTCCTGCTGTCGCTGCCTGGGATGATACTTAGAGAGGGGCAGAGGTTTGGGTAACTGAGAAAGTGGGGTTGTGAGCTCTCGACCAGACTGTCATTCGGCCCACTCACTGGGGGTTGGGGCAAGGAAAGCCCAATTTAGAGATGTACTGCAGTCATAAGGGAGGGAGGGAGGGCGGGCGGGCTTCAGGGGCCCTCTCTCCAGGTGGTGCCACTGGGGCTTATGTTTGGAGCATCAGTCATTACAGGGCCACCACCAACCCAGATCTCTGTGTCCGATCAATGCTATGATTTCAGATCTGGGAAGAGAGAACAAAAAGAACTGTTGTTTTGGTAACTCACGCCACCAAAAGTAAAAATGGGAAGAATCTTTTTCACCTGGAGGCCAGATGAAAGAGGGCTTCATATTTTCCCAGGAACCCTCAGGGAGAGGACTCAGAACCATCTGAGACACACCAATGCTTTAGGTAACCAACGTTTGGAAGCCCCTGATGTTAGAGAAGGCGCAGGAGGTTGAGGCAGTAGGGAAGCTGACCTGGGGTCAGGCACAGTTGGGAAGGAGGGATTCTGCATGGCTGGATGAATAGCAAGACGAGAGAGGGAAAGGCCCAGAGGAAACGAAGTCATGGAGTCTTGTGAGTGGATTTCTAGACTTTGAACCTTACTCTGGTGTGATGGGAGTCTTGGGAGGGAATTGCCTGGTTAGAGTCCTGTTCTAAAATAAGCAGCAGCCCCTGTGGAACAGGGATTTAAGAAAGAAGATGGAAATCTAGAGCCCTTAGAGGTTATGCTGTCATCTCTTTGAGATGATGCAGGCTAGAAATAAGGCAGCAAGAGTGGAGGCAGAGCCTGGCAAGCGGCCTTCAGGAAGGCAGATGAGCAGGACTTGAGAACCACTTGGTTGAGGGATAAGGAAGAACAAGGGTAACCCCGATTTTCCATGCTACATCCCTGACTGGATGGTGGTACCATTTACCAAAATAGGAGACTGGGTTGCTGGGGGAGGATGATGGCGTCTCTCTCTCTCTCTCTCTCTCTCTTTCTCTCTGGCATATAGAGTTTAGCAAGCCCGTGGGGCTTCAGGAGGAGGCATCCAGGAAATGGGAGGGCATGGTTCCAGATATGGAACTCAGGGGTGATAAATGTAACTGTGGTTAGCACACAGATGGCAACGGAAACCAGGGAAGTGCCTGAGGTCAGTCTAGAAACCAACGAGGGAGAGTTTAAAGAAGATGGGTGTTGGCGAGGGCGACTGAGGTTGTGGGAGTGGTCAAGCAGGCAGCCTGTGGAGTAGCCTGTGGCATCCACAGCTAGGTGGTCACCGAAGGCCTAAGCAAGAGGCGTGGTCACTGTGGGGACAGACACAGTGGCTAAGAGAGTGAGTGGAAGATGAACATACAGACCGAACATCCAAGAGGTTTGCTTATAAAGGGAATTCAGGCCAAGCCAACAACTTCAGGGAGCACAGCTATTTGGAATTGGAGCGACTTGAAATTATTGCTGAATTATTGTATGTTGAACATTTTTTGCCAGCAGGAAAGTTACAGCAAAGGGACCCTATGGCAGACAGATTTGCCTATAGAATATTCCATTAAAATCTCAAGCTACTCTCCTCTAGTCAAAGATCAGTAACCGTTGTCACTCTTTATGAGCCAAAACAGGAAGTAACATTAGGTAAAGTAGCTTCAGGTCATCTCTGTAAGATTCCAGGAAGGGATTTGGGTTGTGATCATTTTCTACAATGGCTCACCCTACAGGGAGGGACCTTTGTCCTAGTCTGGTGGAGAGGAAACGTGGTATCCTACCCTATTCTCCACACCCCACCCCACAACATGCTCACACATCATTGCCTGGCTTCAGGGTCTGTTGTAATCCAACCTCTTTTTACCCTTTTTGGAGTGTAAGCTCTAAGCAAAGGTGGCAGAACGTAGCAGCATGGAGATCACAGGTGAGGAGGGTTCCACGAGGGACTCCAGAAAATCTTCAGAGAGCTGGAGAAGCAAAGATGCCTCTTGTAAAGAAGCATCCGAAGCTGGGAGTCAACTGGTTTCTAGAACCCCTTTTCCTGAGGGATTCTAAACTCCCCTCTGGGTCTTCATTTCGCCACCATTTCCACAAGAGGGTTGGACCAGATGATCCATGAGGTTCCCTCTAACTTACCTTTTCCATCCTCATTTTTATCCCTATGACCCTTTGCAGAGGAAAATTTGTGGGAATCAAGCTGACCAGGTAAGCAGAACAGTTCATGCCTGCCTCAAAGCCTCTGTCTTCTCATCTGCAACGTGGGTATGATATTAGCCCTGGGCTGCACTGAGGATTAGCTGAGCCACTGAGGGTCCCATGCAGCCTATTCTTATCCCCTCACAGCACACACTATACTCAGTCGTTTTGTTTCTTATTGATCTTCTCCCACAGAAGGCCATCTGCCAAGGTCAGGGGCACTGTCCATGTGTCCTGTAGCACCCAAGGCAGAGCAACATCGGTTTATAGAATGAAGGTATGCCTGTCTGCATTGAAAGTGCTCGGCAAACAGTGGGGCCTCAATTAACGTGAGTTGGCACTGTTAATATTTTGATATATTCAGCCAGACAGAAGCCTGGGAACATATCATGAGAAAGTCCACAGATTTCTTTCAAATCCATAGTGCTCCCTTGCCAAGACCTGAGGCTCTATCCCACCATACCTTCCACTGTTTTTCCATAAGCTGCCCAGGTCTTGCCACACCTGTTCTAGCTCTTCCTCCTGCTGAGACTAAAGCCAAGTGCTTTATCAAACAAACACAGCATTTATTGTGGTTCCCTCAAGGTCTGTGGCAGGCCTGGAAGAACAGACAGTACCTTCCTCCTCCCTCCCCTACCCGAGCTCCAGTAAAGGTCATCTGTGCCAAGGCGTGTGTTTTGTAGAGCAAGTAAAGGAGAGCATGAGAACACTGACTGTTGCTAGCTGAGGGCCCTGGGCAAGTCACTGGCAATCAAGGAAGGTTGGTTCTCGGCTGTAAGTGATGACATTGTCCCAACTCCATTTGACCCTCCCAAGAATTGCCCCTGCAAGGCAACTATGATGACTATATGAGTGACTGAAAGTCTAAATCTGACCAGGTCACTCCTCTATTTAAAATCCTTCTAGATCCCCACCCCCGAACAGCTCTGAGCATCCCACCCAGACTCCATGTCTCCATGACTCCATGGCAAGGCCCCTTAGAGGATAGGGCCAGGGTTGCTTCTCAATTTCTGCTTGAGTTCTTCAAATTGCCCCATCACATTCAAGGCCCAACCCTGTAGACATCCCTCATTTCCTCAGAAGTGCTGTGCTCTCTGGACCCTGCCCCTCAGTACAAGTTGTTCTCTCTTCTTGGCATAATCTCCACACTTCATTTCATTCCTCTTCATAAGCTTTGAAGTCACTTCATGTATCAGCTAAAGGGAGCTCCCCTGCTATGCAACCTGTTTCAGAGTGCTGGGTACCCAGTTGACATAATGGCAAAGGTTACTCTGTGTCAGCATAGCCCCTTCACTTTTCTTTCTGCAGCCCCTATATCATCAGCTTTGCAGAAGAGGGAGAGGGAAAGAGGGTCCAGCATCCTTTCATCTTTATGCATATGCCCTCAGCTCAGCATGGCACTAATGTTAATGAAGATGTGAGATGGTTCTTGTCCATGATGAAGTTTGGAGAAGAAATTGTGTTTTATATGCAATCAAGGAAGGTTGGTTCTAGAAGAGTTTAGAGCTGTACCAATCTGGCTTTGTGGAGGAGTCCCTGAAAAAATCTTGAATAAATATTTTGGATTGGCAAAGTTTAGAAGGAAAGGCTTTCCAAGCAGAAGTCAATGACTGGGCAAAGACTGGAGGTGGGGACAAAAATATTATGCATGGGTGTGATCTGAAGGCCAACCAGAGTGCAGTAGAAAATTTGTATAAGGATAGTAAAAGAAAACTGTGTAGGGACATGGAGTAACAATTCAAACCAATGTTCCCTGCCTGGTAATTTGAAGTCTTTCCTGCTCTTTCCTAGACCCAACAATGGAGCCATTTGGAGGTGTTCCCAGCCTTGACAGACTTTACTATCCTTATTCCTTTCACTTTCCCTTCTATTCAAGGCCTAACAATTACCAGGGAGTTGGCAATTCATTGGGAATCCAAATTGAGTAAATGCCTAACCAAAAAAAAATAGAAAGAATGTTTTCGTCAGACTAAAGTGAGGAAATTTTTCCCAAACAAGACATGAACTCTAGAAGGAATAAAAGAAAACATGATCATATTTGAGCATATAAAAATATAAAATAAGTGAATAATCCCAAAAGGAAATTAAGAATGTGTCCACTTACTATAAGTGTCCACTTACAGTAATATCAATATTAATACTATACTTAGGAATAAACCTAACCAAGGATGTGAAAAATAAGTAAATGTAAAGACGTTCCATGTTGGAAGATGTGAAATTGCTAAGTTGTCCATGATCTATTGATTCAATGCAATCTTTATCAAAACCCCAGTAACATAATTTACATAAATAGAAATATTCATTGTAAAATTCACATGGAATCTCAAGGGACCTTGAATAGCCAAAATGATAAACAAACCTGGAGGATATACACTTCTGGATTTCTAAACATATTACAAAGCTACAGGAATCAAAATGGTGCAATACTTGCATAAAAACAAGCAGACCAATGTATTGCAAAAGAGAGTCAGAAACGTACTTTTGTACTGTGGTGAAATGATTTTCAAAGATGGTAAGAAGGGGCAAAGGACAGTCTCAGCTGTCCTATGTGCAAAAGAGTAACATTCAATTCATTCTTATCAAATCTATATACAAGACTTAACACAAAATGAATTAAAGGGCTAAATATAGAGGGTCATCCCTAGTGGCACAATGGGTTAGCCCAGCAATTGAAAGCTAGCCGCAACTGCTCCAGCACGAGTTTGATCCTAGCCAGGGAGGTAACCCACACGGTGCATCAGACTTCTGTCTCACCCACTGCTCCCCAATTGTTCTTCATTAATCTGCCTGTTCTACTCCCCACTCTATCACCACCAAGTAATGCCTGATGTGACTTTTCTTGTTGCTTAAACCCGTTTGACTTGGGCGTTCCAGCCAAAAGTGTCCTAAACAGTACAACTTGGTTGCCATAAAAAAAAAATTAATCAGTGAGTCTTGTGAAGGAGAAAATCAAAATAATAAATAAATAAAATCTGTACATATTTAATTTTCTAGATCTAGTATCAACTTACAGGACAGGCAAAGGAAAGAAATATACACAGAATACAATTACCAAGATTCAGACCCACAGAACTCTAGAAGACAAATAAGCAAGGTTCAACCAAAAACTTCAAGGAAAAAAAAATGAGATGTAAGAAAATCTATATATCAAAAGAAACTTTAAAAGACATATTAATAAATCAATAAATCATAGTTGCATCCCTTAATTCATTCCTGTTTCAAAGTGTTCAAACAAAGTTTGTGGCCTTTATAAGATAATTCAACATTTTAAGACTGAGTCAGTAATTAATAATATCAAGGAATTGTTATTTTTTTTAAAGCATGGTAATGACTTGTAGGTTATGTGTGTGTGAGTGTGTGTGTTTTAATCCTTTCCTTTCAAAGAAACATCCTGCTCACACCCAAGCGGTATGTCTGAGTGGGAGAAGAGGTACAGGGTCACACAGACCTTAAGTCAATTGTTCTTCAAGCTGAGTGCAGGGTACATGGAGTTTCCAATCTGCCTTCCTTCATATATATGCTTGAAGCTTTTCATAATAAAAAGTTGGGAAAATAATCTCTTCTCAGCCTTTTGGCTAAGGTGAAGAGTAAAAAGTTAGAGAAATAAAATAGATCTGTGTTGACATAGAAAAATTAAATATCATCTGTTTCTTGCATTATCAAACTCCACCCTTCACTACTGTATCTTTTGCATCAACATATAAACATGTGGGTGTTTCCAATCTTTTTTCTTTTTTTTTTTTTCAGGTGAACAGAGACAGCTGAAATTTTGTTTTGGGGAAAAACCTTTGAAATATGACTTTTAGTTGGGAGCATGGGCAAGAGGGTGCTACCCCAGGCAATAGACATCCCAAGGGTGGGTCACAGGTGTCCTGTTTCCCAAGCTCCCTTCTCCCCTGCTCTAAGGCAGCCACCTGGAGGGGTGAGGTTGGGACAGGATGCAGTGGCCACTCATGTGGGCAAAACATCAGATGATTCAGACACTAGCTTCCCATCATTAGTGTCAGTCTTCTTCACAGCCACCGCCTTGCAGGAGCTGACACAGTTGAAGGAGCTGGAGACCCCACCAAAGCCAAAGGTGGACTGGATTGAGCCACAGTTGAGGCCAGGGCTCATGAGGCCCCTACAGGCTGAGATCAGCCCAGCCAGTCGCCCATGGTCCCAATATGCAAGCTCAAGTTCTGCTTCCCAGATGTCCATTCACAAGCTCCTGGTACTCATGGATGTGCCACGCCATGTCCTATTGCCCACTGTAGGGCAGCTTCCAGCTCAGCCAGCTTGGAGTTGGCATCCTTAATAGCCAGCTCCCCCCGCTGCTCAGAAACAGTGATGGAAGCACCAGAGAAGTTTCTACCTGTTTCTAACTCATGTTGGTTCCCATGCCACCCCAGATGCTGCCACTAACTACCCTGGAGAAGGCTGAAGAGCGGATGTGGGAGTTGGGTGTGAGGTAAAAGCAGCCTTGAAGGCCCAGGGGCCCTACAAGATGTGGAGCTCTGGCCCTGAAATGTAAGCCAGAGGTGCAAGGGGTGAGGATTCACCAGAGACAGAGTGGGGAGGAGAACAGAAAGACTGACTGAAATACACTGCTGAGGGGAGCAGCAGTGAGACAGGAGAGGTCTGCCTGCCATGTGGGTCAGCTACCTGGCTGGGGATCGAACTCAGGTCTTCGTGGTGATCGTGCTAAGACATAACCCCAAGGCCACCAGGGCCTAAACTAGGCCACCTGCAGCAACTTTTGAAATAGTGACTATACTCTCCTCCCCAGGACCGTCACCTCTGCTGCCCTTTGTGACACCATCCTCACCTGGTCTTTTTCCCTCCATGCTGTTTCCTCCAGCCCCCTTCCTGAATCCTTCTCTCCTTGACTTAAGACTCCTCTGCCCACAGGCCCTTCTCTTCCTTCAGTGAAGCAGTGTCTCCACTGATTATCTCACCTATTCCCATGGCTTTGCCATTTTCTAGCTCCCAGCCCTCTGAGCTCCCCACTCCTACGTCCATTGCCTTCTAGGGTGTCAATGGACGACTGTGGTCAGCACTGGTCAACAGCATGGCAGCCCAAGCACTTGTTATCGGATCCTTGTCCTGCAGCTTCCAGGTTTGTGTTTGTGGGCAATTAATTAACCTCTTTGTAGCTCAATTCTCTCCACTAAGAAGGGGGGGTCATAAATAATACGTCCCCTCTCACAGTCATTATGAGGATTAAATGAGTTAATGGTATAGAGCCCTTAAGACCGTACCTGGCACCTGTTAAACACTATAAATATTAGCTATTAGGATAACTCATGTACATCTTAAACTTATATGCCTCAAATAAGGCTCTAGATTCTCCCTACAACTAGTACCCTGCAGAAGGAAAAAAAAATACTTCTTTAGACTTCAGTAAATGGTACAAATACCCACCATATAGCTCAGTGCAGAAACTTGGGAATATTTCTGATACCTTCCTTCCCCTCACCACTATTTTCCCCTCTACCATGCAGTTTTCTTAGGATAAAGACCAAAGTCCCTTACCAGTTTCCAGCTTTCACCAGCCCCAGCCCACCTCAGAAATCCTTTCTCCCCTTGCTTTCTCTGCTCCAGCTTCGTCTGCCTTCCTCTCTCCCTCTAATGAAGCAAGTTCTTGCATACCCCAGGGCCTTTGCACATGCCATTCCTCTGCCTAGAACACTTTCCTCCCTGTGTTCACATGACTGCTTCCTTCTTGACCTTTCAGATTTTACCTTGCCTCAAGCCATTCCCAACACTCTACTTACTTTTGCCTATCCCAAACATTCAACCTGCTCACAGCAACCTGATAACTGAACTGATCACAATTTGTACTTACACGTTTGCTTTTTTGTTTATGGCCTGTATCCCCCACCAGAGAATGAAAACGTCAGGGTTTTCTTTTTTCTTTCTTTCTTTTTTGAATCTTGGTTGTGTTCCTTGAGAAACAGGTAGTGTAACAGTGTAATTGTCATATCATCCTTAGCTCTAATCTCACACTTGACATTAGCAGATGTTCAGTAAATATTTGTTGAATGAATCCTTGGATTGCTGATTCACAAAGAAAGTCAGATGTGGACAAATGTGTAAGGCATTGTGGCACTTACAGAATCAGTTCACACACTGGGACATAATAATGCAATGATATTATTTCCTGGGTGTTCCCTTCTCCGGAAGCAATTGGATACAAGCTAAATTACCTGCAATTCCAGGATATTCAGCAGAGCCACATTTGCAGGTGGGGTAACTGGTGAAGGGAAAGGCTGGGAGAAAGGAATGGTTCAAAACCCTTGAGGCAATAGCGAGACTGCAGAGACTAGCATCTTGTCTTGCCACTTGCACTGTGTTTGCTTTGGGCTGGGGGCCTGGTAAGACTTTACAAGCCACCTGTGATCCTGTCTACCTAGCAGGATCATGAACCTCCCTGGGGACGTCAAGAAGCAGGTGGCAGACTCCCCTCTAGTTCTTGGCCAAGACACTTGCTCTACTGAGGCATTCTCTCCCCCTTGGGGTTTCAGCTTTTGAAATACACCAGCCAGCTTTTCTACATGGAGGTCTGCAGCATGCATTCCCAGGAGCAATGAGCACAAAACCCAGAGCTAGGAAAATACAGCAGGAACAAATGAGATTAACATCAAAACACTTGGAATGTTTGGAAAAGGTCACGATGAAGTGACTAGAGAGACCAAAAATGGACAAGCCCAGAGAGGAGGCAGCAATGAAGGGGAGAGACTGGGCTATGGAGGTGGAGATAAGCAGGTAGTTTCTGCAAATATCAGAGCTACTTGGAAGATAAAAATCAACAGAACTAAGAGATGGATCCAATTGGGTGGGGGGTGGAATGAGGAAAGAGGCGTAAGCAATGACTCCTGAGATTCTGCCTTGGGAGATGAGAGGGCTTCACCATGAAACAGTGCATGGACTTCCAGAACACTCTCCCCCACTGAAACCCCTTCACCTCCTCAACTCCTCCTCAACTTTCAGATGTCCACGGAGCATCACCCACCTGACTCCAGATCCCTCTGGTGCATGTTCTCACTTTCCTCTGCAGATTTGCAAGGTGCGTGATTATACAACCCTTTAGTAATGTCCCCACAGACTATAAGGCCTGTGAGTCCACCTGGGCTCACTCCTGCATCCTCAGTGCCTAGCACACCATAGGTGCTCAATGGTTCCTGCAGGCTGGTATTTCTCAGGGGGAACAGAGTTTGCTGGGTGTCAATGCACATTGAATCCCTCCACCACCACCCCAAAGGGAAGTGTCTTTACCCACCCCCGCTTTAAAGCATGTGTGCGTGAAAGTGCTGCAGTTTTGGGGACAGAGCATACACCGGATACTGTGTCTGGAAGTAGAAACAAGAGGATTAGCAGTGCTGTTAGCAGGACCTCTGCGGTTTAAAACAGAGGAGGGAGTAGATATGAACAGGAGATGAAGGATCTCTGGGCCTAGTGGAAGCTTGGGGGGAGGAACTGCAGGTGGGGCCTGGAGGTGGCAAAGAAGGTCCCAGGGTGATCGGCTCCAGCCCCTACCTCTATCAATGCTTCCCAAGGGCCTCCACAACCTCAAGAAAACAAATACTCCACACTATCCACTGTTGTGTAGTTTATTAGTTTGTTGTTTTATTAGTTTGTTGTTTCTACCTAGAAACACAGATAGAAGAGGTTCCAAGGGTCTGTTGATTGTTGAAAGAAGGAAGGAGTAATGTTCTGTGTTCAGTAAGTCTGGGGGACGCCCAGAGGGGGTTGCCATGCCCACGTGGGACAGACTGCTGTGCGGATTAAGCAAGACGATGTATATGAGAGTCTGGCAGCTTCAGAAACAGGTTTAAAATCTGGGAGGAGAGAAGCTGGGCTGGGCTGGGGGTCAGGCAGAGAGACAGGATAGGAGGAGGCTGGGAGGGGAGTCACTGAGAAGTCCCAGGAGGGGTCTTGGGGGGGCAATGGTCAGGCCCCAGCACTACTGACACTCTTGCCGCACCCAGCAGGTTGGCAGGAATTTGCCCTGGTGACCTCCCCTGGCACACTCCTGTCACCATAGCGACCAACTGAGGAACAAGCAGCTTGATTGTCCCTGCTCAGTGGGGCAGGTGAAACCCTGGCCACGTGACCGATACTGAGCCAGGTGCAGTTATGGACACCCGCCTCCTCCTGTCCTTAACCCTTTCAATGCCACCGCCACCAGGGCACAGAGTCCCTGCTGCCGCAGCCACACCCCTTCACGCCTGGGACCAGGAGGGCAGTGACAAACCACAGGACACTGCACTAGGAGTCACCACAGGGTGGGAAGGAATTCAGGCGGAGTGATTTGGAGCTACTTCACAGCTTGCCACTTTCCATTTTCTCAGCAATAAAATGAGGATGATAAAATACCTCCCCCTTCTCAGGGAGGTCAAATCGCTGGGAAATGCAAACACAGCCAGCTCTCATTCTGTATTGTTTCTCCCTCCATAGCCATTGTTGCATATCATGGGCTCCAGAAGTCGTCCCCTCCAGCATCGTGACACCCCTCAAGAGGGACTCTCTCATCAACCCACAGCAAGTCCACCAGCTCAGTGCTAACAAGTCAGGGAGGGGTGGGCAGCCCCCAAAGTTGTGCACCCCAAACCTACATTTACTAAAGTCCTTTCCAGGCAGAAACAACCCTTCTCCTAGCCCCACCATTTACTCTGGAATGTTCAAGTGGAAACCCCAAACTGACTGGTTTTTCTGCTTGCCCTAACCTTCCAGGCCATGGGCTGAGGCCCAGGATTCAGGAATGTCTCAAGGCTGCCTAGCCCCTAAGGCTCTGCTTCCTAGGCAGGTGGTCAAGGGTCAGTCAGGCTCAGGCTCTGGGCTAAACTGTAGGTCCTATGGTGGTAGTTGGGAGGTGAGGGTGAGGGGAGTGGGGGAATACTATTTTTTAAATATTAGCCTTCTGAATCACTAACATTAGTCAATCCCCTTTCCCTTCAGCCACCAATTCTAGATAAAGAACCCAGCTTGACTGTCTCCAAGGACCCCTTCCGGGTCTGGATCTGACCCTTATCTAGAGCTCAGATGTCTTAATTAAGCTCTTAATGACTATGCTGGTAAGAAATGATAACACCACCTGGTGTATTTAGAATCCCCAGTGACCTTAGAGCTCTGCTCATACTGAAACAAAACAGCCTGCCAGTCCACAGACTGACTCAAGATGGGGGCTAACAAAAAGGCCAGGTATTCATTAGGTGTTGAGTGACAAATCATCTTACTAGTCCTGACTCCATCAAATCACCCCTAAGTTGGTGAGGAAGAAGCCAGTGTGACCCTGGCAGGCCCAGGTGTCCTCTCCAGGAGAGCGCACTGACCCAGCCACAACTGAACCTTCACCTTCACCTCAGCTAGTGCCCTGGATCTCTCCATGATCATTCACTAAAATTACTATTGCACTTTGCACCAGATAAACATGGCTCCTGCCCTCCAGGAGCCCACAGCTTTACTGTTGCATGAGAAAGCCAGTCTACAGTATGGTAGACTCTGACACCTGCTTTGAGAATATGGATAAAAGAAATTGGTTTTAACTGGCGAAATCTGGTAAGGATTAAGGAAGAGGTGGCAATTATGTTCAGAAAGCTAGATACCTGGAAGGTGGACCCAACATCCCAGCAGGGGAGTCGAAGGGGAAAAGACATAAAGGGAGGTGTGCAGTGTAATCCTTCAGGTTCCTGGCTGGGGAAGAGAATGGGGAGCATGGGTAGGTCAGATCAGACTGGAAGGTACTGGCTTGAAATGCTATTTCAGCTCTCAACTTTCAGGATGGGGAATCCCTGTAAGTTTCTGAGCAGAGGAATACTATAGAAAAAGCAGCTACTTTTGCAACTGCTGAAGGATGGACTGCAGTAGAAGCCGGCCGAGCCCCGAGAACGCCACCACCACCACTGCTCCCCCAGACTTCGGGAATAAGATGGCTGAGGGTCAGGGTGCAAAGGAAGGGGATTTCCCTATGGGCTGTGCTGATTCTGAAGGTGAGAGGATAGTTTGTTTTCTCTAAAGGTTAAGGGGGAGGGAGGTTGATAGGGGCCATTTCAGCTCTGCCCCAAAATGCCCCCACTAGTATAAACATTTGGCTGGGTTTGCTCCACCTTGACTCCCAATATGAGTGGCAAATCATACAGTGGTTCCGATTCTGCCTCTTACAGAAATGATTTGCTTCAGTTTTCCAATCCATAAAATGGCAGGGGGCTGGAGGCGGTTGGAGATGACCTCTAGAGTCCCTCCTAGCTCTATTTCTAGAGCTGACAATTTCAGGATGCCTCATCTGGTCTGCCTGGACCCACGGTGTGGAGCGTAGTGCCTCCAAGACTGTTCCCCAACAGCTGGAGCCACTCCCGGCGGCGCCTCTCTTTCTCGTCTGCCAGCAGCACAGAAAGTGGCACCCACCGGAGGCCATGATTGAGGCGCGGAGAAGCGGGCCAGGTGCGTGGCCGGGCCGAGCCGCCTATGCTGCTAACAATCTGTGCCGCGGATGCCCGGGGTTCGCGCCCCAAACCTAGGCCATCCCTTGTAGGTCGGACCGGGTCCCCAAGCAGAACCTCAACGCCCCGCGAGAATTCAGCGCCGGAAGGGGTTGGGCAGAGCTTTGTAGGGTGGCTGGACCGGGACGTGGGAATCTCCGCCCGGAGCCTGGCAGCCAGCTGGGTTCGCGAGCGAGCTCGGTGCTGCAGAGATTACGTAATGGCGTAAGGGGCGGGGCTGGGAACTGGCAGCTCTCTGGGATTACGTAAGGGAATGAGAACGTAGGCGGAGAGTGCTGCGTAGGGGCGGGGCGAGGGCGGAGCTCCAGTCGGAACTGGGCGGGCTCCACGGAAGAGGGAGGCGGAGCGAAGGGGCAGTCGAGGTCCGCGTGGGGTAGCGGCTGGTGGACATGCTCTGCTGGGCCCGCTCCTGGAGGCGCCCCCACCGGGGGCTCGCGTCCTCCAGTCCCAGCTTCTCCAAGGTGCCCGTCGCACTCAGCAGCAGCGACCGAGGCGGCGCAGAGTCGAGGTCAGTCAAGGGTACCCGTGGGAAGCCGCCATTCGCCCCTCCCCGCCACCTTCAGAGCGGTGTCGGCGGCCCCGCCCCCTCCTCTTGGCCCCGCCCCCCCGCCCCTCTCCGCGCGTGGGCTCCGACCCTTCCCCTCCTCGTTCTCCCCGCCAGGCCGGTGCAGCTCTCCTACAAGCTTCTGGACGGGGAGGCGGCCTGCCCTGCCCTCGTCTTTCTGCACGGGCTCTTCGGCTGCAAAACCAACTTTAACTCCATCGCCAAGGCCCTCGCCCAGCAGACTGGCCGGAGAGTGAGCTTCCGGGAGGGGCGGGTCCGGCCCAGGGCGGGCGGGGCCCGCAAGGAGGCGAGGCGGGGCCAGCTGCCCCGGCGTGGCTGACCCCACTTCTGGGTCCCCATTGAAGACAGACTGGTGTCTCTGAGCAGAAAGGGGCATGGGGTAGACTTTCAAAGGATTCCCTCATGTTTCCATTCATCATCCTGTTCCTAAAAATATCACCCACTCAAACAGCCCTTGCTTGTTCACCAGAGCTACCAGGGGGCTTACTGCCTGTTACAGGGGCCCGTCTTTCTGTGCTTCAGCTGTTAGAAATTCTGTACTCCAGCTGTTGGAGCAGCTCAGGCCTGTTATCCAGTTGGGGTTGCCACCCAGCCAGGCCAGACCTTAGGCCTTATCTTCTCTGGCACAGTGGCTCCACATTCTTCATTTGGGCCTCTTAGATCTCAAAACTGGACCTTTTCACCATCGAGGCCCTTCTTCCACTTCAGGCTCTCTCCCCAGGCTCTCCACCCACCTGTACCAGAAACCTGCCAAGCTATCTAAACCCTGAATATGGATGTCAGTGCTGCCCACTTTCCAGGTGCTGACAGTGGACGCTCGAAACCATGGCGACAGCCCCCACAGTCCAGATATGAGCTACGAGGCCATGAGCCAGGATCTGCAGGACCTCCTGCCCCAGCTCGGCCTGGTACCTTGTGTCCTCGTTGGTCACAGCATGGGAGGCAAGACAGCCATGCTGCTGGCACTACAGAGGGTGAGCCACCACTATCCAGGGCTTCCCCTTATCCAGTATAGGTCCTGAACACCCAGCATAAGCCTTGGATGGCCAGGTTTAGTACCTGGGAACTATGCCTGAAACCTACCGTACCTGCCTTGAGGCTGGCCCCCAGTACAGTTCTCTTCCCTAGCCAGAGATGGTGGAACGTCTGATTGCTGTAGATATCAGTCCAGTGGAGACCACATCTGTCTCAGACTTCTCTACCTACATGGCAGCCATGAAGGCCGTAAGCATCCCAGATGAGGTGCCCCGCTCCTCAGCCCGCAAACTGGCTGATGAGCAGCTCAAACCTGCTATCCAGGTACGTTCCCTGGCCCTTGGATGGTATTATGGACTAGCACCTGTCAAGGGAAGAGTGATGGCCCCACCCTTACAGAGAGCCCCCCAACTGGACATATCTGCCCCCACAGGACATATCTGTGCGGCAATTCCTGCTCACCAACCTGGTAGAGGTGAATGGGCGCTTTGTGTGGAGGGTGAATTTGGATGCCTTGGCCCAGCACATGGACAAGATCATGGCTTTCCCACCACAACAAGAGTCCTACCCTGGGCCAGCTCTCTTTCTACTGGGTGGAAACTCCCAATTTGTGCGGTAAGCCAAGCTGCTGGCGGGAAGGGCATTCTTGGGGATACTGCTTTGGGGAGGGCTTAGGTGTAGGCAGGGGCAGCCCAGGAACTGGGAAACACCACTGGGCATGTGGGCTCACGTGATTTTCCATCTCTTCCCACTCTGCCTCCACTGCTGTTTCTCTCCCTGTCCACCTATGACTGTTCTTTTCGGTGGACAGTCCCTGCCACCACCCTGAGATTAGGAGGCTCTTCCCTCGGGCCCAGATGCAAACAGTGCCTGACGCTAGTCACTGGATCCACACTGACCGCCCGCAGGACTTCATGGCTGCCATCCGAGGCTTCCTGGCCTGAGTTTCTGGTAAGAGGGGGTCCAAAACCCCAGGCTTCAAGACCCTGCGGCCTGCTCCACAGTTCTGCGCAGAAGCACTCAGGCAGGCACTGAGAGGGCACAAGACTGCAGGGGTTGTCATACCTCCTGCTTTAATGAATAAAGACGCTGCTCCCAAAGTCCTGGGCTAAGCACTTTCACCACCAGCGACCCCGGGAGAATTGATACCAGGGGGCCCTGGCAGCTCCAGGGTTCATGGGGGCTGTCACACTGCCCCTGGACTCCCTTTGAAGCTGACTCTCCACCTGCTGCCTCACCAGCTGCTGCATGTCTTCCTGGAGGAGGAGAGCAAGTTCAGGGACTGACCCTGTACCCATTCCCTGCGCCCCCCAGCCCAGCTGGCACACCCACCCTACCTCCCAGGCCTCCACCTCCTGCCTCAGTTTCAGTTTCTCCTCCAAGACCTCCAGCAGCTGGGCCTCCACAGCTCGCAACTTGGCTCTGCAGTTGTCCAGCTCAGCCTCCACCGCTTGCTTCCTGCAGGTGGTCAGGAGAGTAGCCTGAGGCTCTGGACCTGCAACCTGGTTATGGGCCCACAGGGTAGCAGGTGCCGCCAAGCCCCTGCCTCATGACAGTGAGTCTATGCGGCTCTCCTTCCGGGGACTCCCCCACCCTCTAGCAAGACAGACTCCTGAGGGTGAGCCACCCCTGCCCTTCCACCCCACCCCTAAAGCAGCTACTGCTTCTCACTTGGCGATGGCTTCATCTCGCTCCTGGAGGACTTGGTCCAGTGAGAGCTCTGTCCGGGTGTCCCCCAGTGCTCCAGCCACTTGGGATTCTGGGGTCTGTTTTAGTGACAAGAAGAGGGAGCAGTAATCTGGGGCTTACCTGGAGGAGGTGCCCCACTCTGGAACTCCCCCCAGGCTCCCTCCCACCTTGACTCAGTAGTGATATCAGTAGAGGGAGAGTCAGACTTTCTGTACCTGTCCCCGAGAGTCCCAATCTCATGAACTGTGCCATGATGGGGGGTGGCATTTGTAGTCCCTGCCTGGCATAAAAGCAAGTAGAGGAGGGCAGCTCTCTGTTCAAACTCCTTGAAGTGTTTGGACCCCCAAGGAAAAAACCTGATCCCCAGGAAAGAGGTTGGTTCAGAAAGACACTTACCCCGTGAGGGCCCCAGACAGAGAGGGTGGCCTGGTAACTGAGACCTGCCAGCAGGGTGGGGCAGGTGAAGACATGCACTTTGCCCTCCTTCAGGGCAAGGCGCTCCTTGTCAGGCCCCACCCCCTGTGGGTGGCCACTCTTCTGCCTTCCTCCAGAACTTTGGCAACTGCCAACCCTTCCTCAGAGCCTTGTTGATCCCTGCAGGTAGGCACGTAACTCACCACGAGGGGGCGCACAACTCATGTCAGGAGATGCGAAAGGGTCAGATCAGGGCAGTTTCCATGTTTGAGAGATGCAGGCGCTTCAGCCTCCTCCTCTGTAGAGTTAGCAACGGGTACCTTGAATGGCATCATCCAGACAGGAAACACCAGCAGGAAACAGAAGGGGAAAGTTTACCCACCCTGTCAAGTTACTCATAACATCTTGATTTTCCATCCTTCTAAGCAATCCTGCTCTCTATTCCTCCAATATCCCCAACATTCTGATCCTTGAGTGTGAGTTGGTCTGCTGTGCACAGGGCAGTTATGGTCTGGGCATCCTGTGATCAGGGGGAACCGCCTGACATTAGAGGTATTAAAGAGAATGTTCCCTTTAGAGAAGCCTTGAGCAAGGTCATGCCTTGGGAACTGGGTCCTCAACTCAGCCCTAAACAGGAAATACTTCCTCCAGGACACCCTCTGCAGCCATGACCCCTGGTTGTCCTGGATCCCACTCAACCAGGTGTGCCTCCAGCAGCCCGCCTTAACAGTTTCTTTGGCTGAACCCCAGGTGAAGAGGAAGGATTGAGCTCTATCCCAAACTCTCCTTTTGCTGAGCAAATGTACCACATGTGTTTTGGGAGGCTGCGTGGTGCCCAAACAGGACCTCCACTCTCAGGGGCCTCCAGGATCACAGGGATGAAACACTGACAGTCCCCTGGCAGGGGCCCAAGGGCAGTGGGGCACAGACACCCTTCAGGCGCAGTCACCTGAAAGGGCTTCCACAGAAGCTTGCCCAAAACAAATCCTCTAGGCTGGCAGGAGTCCCTCAGGAAAAGGACTAATATTCACCAGGCATTATTTTTACTATTTGTTTTGAAACAATTTCAAACTGCTCTTTACAGTCCAAAAAAGGTTGTTGTTGTTTTTTTTAACCTTTTAAGGTTAAAAAAAATTGAATGTGGTATCAAACATAGTGCCCAGTTGTCCCATTCTTCTGGTTTCTCTCCACTTAAAATAATTTGCAGACTCTTTGCGTTACATGACTTCGAAGTTGCTGAAGATTACAGGGAAGTTACTTTGTAAACTGTCCTTCTGTTTGGGTTTGTCCAATCTTTCCTCCTGATTAGACGGCCATTATGCATTTTGGGCAGAAATATCACAGAAATGCTGTTGTAATCTCATATGAATGTGAACGACGACTGATAGTATTAATGTCAATCACTTGATCATGAAGCATGAAGGAGCACAGGTATTTTGATACTAGGAAATCACCTTATCCATGGTTTGACATCCATTGATGCTCCTTGTCCCAATTAGTTATCATTACTACCATGGCTCAGAGTTTCATTTCTTCTGGTTGGCATTCTGTTATAAAGAAGAACCCTCTCTTTGCTGTTCATTTACTCATATGTATGTCAGAGGGGCTCATGATTTTTTTTATTCAATGGATGGTCACCCATTCCTATTTATTTTCATGTTCACATTCCTCCAGGCTTGATCAGAATACCCCTTGTATCATTTTAACTTTTTTTTTAAAGATTTATTTATTTATTCATACAGAACTGGGGTACAGGCCAGAGGTGCGGAGGGTGAGAGGATCCACCAGAGACAGAGTGGGGAGCAGAACAGGCAGATCTACAAAGTACACTGCTGAGGGGAGCAGCGGGCGGGCCAGGAGAGGTCTACCATGCCACATGGATCTCCTCCGGGGCAGGCGGGAATCGAACTCATGTGGAAGTGGCTTTAGCCAGTTAGTGCTGTGCTTTAACCCGCTGCACCACCAGGGAGGGCCCCATTTTAACTTTTTAAAGATTTGTTTACTTATGCATACAAGATTCACCAGAGACGGACTGAGGAGAAGAATGGGCAGATCTGAAATTCTACAGGGAGCAGCAGGGGAGACAGGAACAGTCTGCTGCACCATGTGGGTCAGGCCCTGGCTGGGCCCAAACTCAGGTTGTAGTGATAATGCTGAGACAACCTGAGTGCCACCAGGGAGGCCCCGCTTAGCGTTTTAATATACATTTCTTTCAACAGTTCTTTTTGATTGAACAAGGTACTACAGGCTCGTCTTGTTTGCATTGCCCTAGATTTAGAATTACCTATTTCTGTAAGAATACCTGGATTTTTGGTTTTTGCTTTCCTTGGTGGGATTAGTATTTAGTATTTAGACACCAAAATCTAGAAGTTAGATGTGCTCATCGCCATTAGGAGTAGTCTCCAAACTTCGCTCAGAAGACACTCCCCACACACACAGAAGCGTGCACATGGACATCTACTTTATTTCTTTATCTGTATGATGGTTTCTTTTATAGTCAACTTGGCCGGGGCATAGCTTGCCCCAATATCTGATTGACGTTATTTCTGGGTGTGCCAGGGAGGGTAATTCAGGAAGAGAGCAGCATTAGCTTGGTGGATTGAGCAAAGCAGCTGGCCCTTCAGTGAAAGTGGATGCCATCCAGCCAACTCAGGTCCCAAACAGAGCAAGAAGATAGAAAGGGTTGAGTTCTCTCTGCCTGACTGCTGGAGCTGGGGCATCAGTCATCTGCCCTCCACCTGGTACTTATGCCATTGGGGTTCCTGGTTCGCAGACCTTAAAAGTCCATAATGGGAGCTACACCCCCAGCTTTCCTGGTGTCCAGCTTGCAGACAGGAGGTCATGGGACTTCTCAGTGCATGAGTCAATTCCTCCTAATTCCCTCCTGCTAGTCCTGGTTCTCTGGAGAGCCCTAGCTAATACAGTTTACATGTATGGAAAAAAAGTTTCTACATAGACTTTAAATTCTGTATGAGGACTTAGGATAGGTGCATCATTGATTTCTGCTTTCACATACTTTTATGCCCTTCCCCCAGTTGTCTTCAATATATTTCATAACTTGGTGACTCTCCCTGTATAGCTCTAAACCCCCAAACAACTGGATTTCCCTGATTTCAATGTCCCCTTATGTGGGCTCTTCCTACAGGGTCTCCTTGCTGCTTCTACTCCAAAACCAACTTCATGTGAGGCCCGGGCTCTCATTGGGCTAAGAAACATTCCTAAAAGCTTTCCAGTCATCCATCCATCCATGAATATTTATTGAGCACCTACTGTGGTCCAAATATGTTTCCAGGTGACGGACATGAAATTGGCAGACAAGACTCCCTAATGGAGCTCATTCTAGTGAGGGGAGACAGACAGTAGACAAATGAGCAAGTGTATCAAATGTTAAGAATTGCTATGGGGGGAAATTAAGCTGGAAACAGAATGCAGAAAGACCAGGAACTTGCTGTTTTATGTAATTCTGTGCTTACTCCTAGGAGACCCCAATTATTAACACACCACTTAGAAGAAAAGCAGCCATTCTTACAACTAGAGTATGTCCCACAAGAGAAGCATTCATGGATTAAAAAGTGCTATATTTCCAAGCAAAACCAAAAATAACATGTTTGAGAAAATTATTAGCAAACTCAAATTATTAGTAAACACCTGTCTCCCCTAGTATGACTCGTGACATCTGACAGGGCAGAAATGCAAGTAAAGGGTTTGAGTAAATTTGTCACAAACCATGAGCATGGAAAAGAATTGTTTCAAAATAAAATTATTCTTACAAATATGTGATTTTTAAATATTTCAAGTTGATACAACATGTACGGTGCTGATTTTTTTCGTCTGCACCCCTAAAATTAGAAGATGAGGTCACATTTTTTTCTTTGAATCTTTTCATTGGGAAAAGGAGGGGATAACTTCATATTCCAGAACAAAGTCCTTACTCAAATTTCCCCAGCTGCCCACCTGTGGGGATCATGCCCACATCTCCCTCTCCTCCCTCCCAAGGATGGCTGAACACCTTGCTGAGGGCTGAGTGGGAAGGTGGTTGCAGACTGATGACAAGCGGGGCTGGGAGTGGAGGTTGGATTTTGTGGCTAAAACAGCTGGGATTTGCAGGGTTGAGCAGCTTACAGAGGGTGTCACCCCACCCTCATGACCTTTTTGTGTTGACCTGACTGAGCCTCATTCTTCTCTTCTGTGAAGTGGAATTAGTGGAGAGTCTTCCCATAGGACACAGTGAGGGTTAAATCGGGCACCTCACAAAATGGTCAACGCTTTGTCCAATCATGGATCTGATCAGACTTCTTAGGAGAGGAAGGAAAGGGAGTAAGCCTGCCAGGCCCAAGGTAGCAGCAATGGGAGAAAGTCACACAAGCCCCAGCCATGGATTCAGTCAACTTCTCTTCCCTGCCCTGCACCCCTGCAACTCTGTCCTGTAACAGTTCTGTTCCTGTATCCTACAAAAACTTCCTCCTCCAGATCCCTACAGCCCCACAACCCCTGTGTTTCTCTATGATTGGCTTGTTAATTTCAAGTGTCTCCTTATCAGCCTGAAACTTCAGGAGGACAATGGTGACTGCCCTCATCCCAACCTGGGCACTCCAGTGCTGAGTGGGACTGACATCGACGAGGCAATGCTAGTATTATCCAGCAGGTGGCAACAGTTCCCAACATGAGCGCTCCAGTGGGCGATGGCTCCACCTCATCCTTCCAGACTAGCTGAAGCTCCATCCCGCCAACTGCCCCCAGGGGCTTTGGGAGCGCCTCAGTGACCAGCCACTGCCTCTGTGCTCCTTTATGGGAACGCCGTTCGTTCAAACATGCCACTCCACAAAAACTTTCTGCTCCAGCTTTGGAGAATCGAGGAGAAATGGCCTATGCTGGGTCAGACATCTAGCCACAGACTGTGTCCACAAGGTGTGACAAGTGCTACAGTCAGGATACACATGGATCTTTGTGGGACCACACAGAAAAGCCCAAACTTACGTTTGAGGGGAAGTGTGATTTAGAAAGGAAGGACTAGTAGCCATTGCTGAGGGAGAAGTAGAGAAAAAAGCAGGGAGGTTAGTGCTCCTGGTGTGAAGGATGAAGTGGGTGCTGCTGGGGTGTAGGGGTAGGCAGGGGGCTGGACACAGGACCCGACCACGGAGGACATGGATCACCATGTTGGAATATCAGGTTCCTCCCTGAGAGGGAAATACTGTCCTGAATGGGTAGAGGAACCAGAATGCCAATACTGGAGGGCAGAGATGCCCCTTTGACTTGAGTGGGGGCAGGGTTTCACAGAATATTGGTCTGGACTGAGTATCAAAGAATTCAAGTGGGGGCCCTCCCTGGTGGCACAGATAGATGAACCTATCGCAGCCACTGCAGCACAAGTTCAATCCCCAGCCAAGGAGGTGACCCACATGGTGCAGCAGACCTCTCCTGACCTGCCCGCTGCTCCCCTCAGCAGTGTTTTTCAGTAGATCTGTCTGTTCTGCTTCCCACTCTGTTTCTGGTGAATTCTCTCTCACACACACTCCTACCTCTGTACCCCAGCTCTGCATGCATACATAAATAAATCTTGGGGAAAAAAAAAAGAATTCAGGTGGGAATGATACGAAGGGCCAGTAGAGTCAATTTAGTGCTGTGGTCTGTGAAATAGTCCATAACTTGGTCATTGACTCTTGTGGGAATCTCATGTAGCAGTTTCTATTTCTACTCCTGCCATTCAAGTTTCTGTCTCCTCAGACTCTGCCTGTCAGGGGTCATTTCTGTTCCATCAACAGCCTTTATTTCTGCTTCCATAGACACACTCCCTGCTCATAATTTCCCAAGCCAAATTAGTCCTGCCTCTCAAGTGTCCAGCCAGTGTTGCACATCAACTCATCAACCATCTGCTTGCCTCCTCTGGATTTCGGGGCAGGCACTTCAAATGCTGCTGTGCTGGCCTGAAGTCCACCCTTGTTGCCTCTGGGCTCCTTCTCCTGGGGTCAGTCCAGATGCTGAGGGCCAGTCTGTTCTGCTCACCTCTGCACATGGCCAGTCACTAGGACATTGCTTCTAGTTCATAACAGCTATCATCTTGTAAGTTTTACAATAAACATATTCTTTTCACAATTGACCCAAGTTTATAATAACATTAAATGTCTCTTGAATATCTTTGCCATTCTCTCCAGCCCAGTGGGTCCTGTTTTTTGTTCAGATGACGATGTCCCCCTTTCCTGAACATTGGGATAGTCTTCCAGGAGTCTCCCAACAGGCTATAAAGGCCTTTTCCTATGCTGACTGCATTCAGCCTGACCTCTCCCGTGAATACCAGACTCAGTGGACAAGGGCCTGCTTGCTCACTCCACTGGGATTGTCCAGTGGGCAACGCAAACTTAATAGGTGCAAGCCCCAAAGCTTAATTTAATGCCACCCTCAAATGGCTTCTTCAACTCTTCCCCTACCCTTGTAAAGGGCAGCCTTGCCCAAGTCCTTATCATCCTGGATTCTTCTCTCTCAGTTGACTCCATCTTTAAAATGTAACTTATCACCATCACCACCATCCCACCATTGTCCCAGTTACCTGCATTATTGCCATGGCTTCCTAAGCTAGAGCCCTGCTTCCTACTATGTCCACCCAGCAATCAGAGCAATCCTGTGAAGGGCTAAGATGGATCACGTTCCTCCTCTGCTCACAACCCTCTGTGGCTTCCACCCCACTCAGAATAAAAGCCAGAGGGCATATGGTCACTTCCAAGGCCCCTCCCTCAACTTCTCTGAGCAACTCCCTACCCCATGCTCCAAGCACCCTACTTCCTTGCTCTGGGCCCCACATGTCAGGCCACTCCCTGCTCATGGTCTTTGCGCTGGTATTCCTTTGCGCTGTCCAGATTCTCTTCCACAGAGGCATGGCTCATTCCCTCACTTCCTTCAGGTATTTGATTGCCTGCCACTTTCTTACCAAGGCCCTCCCTAACCATCTAATTTAAAATTGGAATTCCCCCATCTCAAGCCAAACAGTATGCACAGTTCTTATTTTGTCTTCTCCACAGCATATGGTCACCATTATATATGCTATTTGTTTGTCATCTCTTTCCTCTCCTGGAATGTGGTCTCCATGAGGGTAAGAATTGTGTCTGTCCTGTTTTCTGCCATTGGCATAAACTGTCCATTTAGTTGCTCAATTGGTACTTTTTGAAGGAATGGCATCTCACTTCCCTCAGTGGCCTACCCCTTGTCTACAAAATAAGTTTAATATTCAAGGCCGACCCACCTGCCTTACCTCCCACCCACACTCACCTGAGCACCACAGCAAGGCCCTGGGATTCTCCAAGTGCTCCCCCATCCCCACCCACATTCCTCTGCCCAGAAAGTCTGTATCATCCTGCATATCCATCCCTCCAACATCTGGCTCCAATGTCATCACCTCTGGGAAGCCACTCTGGATGAGTCACATGTTAAAGTCATGTCTACCTCTCTACCACGCGAGGTGCACCCTAAGTGCAGAACAGTACACTGTGTCCCAGGTAGTGCTTGATGAATAGCCAAATGAAGGTAAGACATATTAGAAAAGCAAAGATTAAAGTGAAAGGCACACATACATTTTTTTAAATTCATTTTCATGAATTTTAGTATGCATCTCAGTAGGTGACACTTGGTGTGACAATGAGGGTGAGGACAGAAGTTGTGTTCCCCTTTTTATCCTCTCCCCACAGGGCCAGACACTGCATTCTGGGGCTACATCCAATACCCACCCCACCCTGCACAGGGTAATCGTCTGGACCAGGAGTCAGGTAACACCTTCCCTGCCATTCATTCCCTGCAAGTCACTAGCGGGTGGGTCTGGTTTCTCATCTGTCGAATGGGGCACCCCCAATGCTCGCCCTGTGGTTTACCCAAGGCTGAGGTCTGGACCACAAGAAGGGGTGTGGCAATCTCGTATGCCAAGTGACATATGAGCTAGTTTCATGCCAGATTTTCTAGGGAAGAAGGGGCCAATAGAACAATGTCTCCAAGCCGGCTGCCAGCAGGCTAACCTGTGCCCACTATCTGGGAGAAGTGCCAGGCCTGGACAGACTGGGCAACAGGGGGCTGGTCCAGCTCCAGGGCAACATCTTGGCAGCCCCAGTGAAGAGAAAGGAGAGTGCTTGGCTAAGGTCAAGAGGGTCTGAGCCAGGGCACAGAGGGGACAGCTGGGTGCTGAGGGCTGACTGTTGTCTCAACAAGATGCTGGCAGGAACCAGAAAAGGAACATCCGCCGCTAACTAGCCCCTAACCACCCAGTCCTCTTAAGATCTTCCCATAGTGTTTAGGGAATTGGGCTCCAGACAGCTATCCCTGGAGAGGAGGCAGGACCTCAGGTCCTGGGGTGGGAACTCAGATGCGTGAAAGGGGACAGGAGGCGGGTAACTTAGTTGTCCCTTCCTAAAAATGGAAGGGTTCCTGCTTCCTGCTAGGAGTGGAAACTGAGGGGAAGGAGCAGTCAAACAGCACTGGGGAAGTCCTGGGGAATGAGTCTCAGCGCCAGAGTCTGGGTGAGGTGGGGCAAAGCGGAAGGGTCTGGGCTCCAGAGCGGGAACGCCGGGTGTTTTTGGCTGACGGAGGTTTTCCAGACGTGGGAGCTGGATGTTCCAAAGCAATGAAATCAGGGAGATGGGGGAGCGGGATCCAGCCTCCAGCAGATCCCCAGGGATGCTAGGGGCTGGAGGGGTGAAGATCCTGGATCCAGATGGCTGGATGCTGAAAGGGCGGAGTCTAGGGAGGGTGGGGCAGGAGAGGAGACAAGGGATTGGGGGGCAGATCCCAGGTAAGGATCACGCGTCTAGGATGCTGGGGATGCGGTCCCCGACCTCGCTGCCACGGGGTGCCGGGCGGTGGGTGGCAGCGGGGAAGCTGGACTCCCAGACCCGGGCGCTGAGCCGAGCGCGCCAGGGCCGGGCGC
>NW_004567125.1:1848231-1869274 GCF_000260355.1 Condylura cristata | reverse complement strand
CCCGGGCCAGGGTGGGAGGGAGTCCAGCCGAGCCCGGACCCCGACCCCCCGACCCCCTCCGGGTCCCGCCCCTCGGACCTCTCCGGGTCGCCGGCTCCTGTGAGCTCGGGGCGGGTGGTTCCCCGCTCTGGCTTCTGGAGCTCTGGGTCCTGGATAAACTTTTCGGTGCCCCCTTGTTTCGGGGGGCTGGAAGGGTATCGCCGGGTGTCGGTGGCGGGACCGAAGCCTGACCTCACTTCTGGCCAGGGAAGCAGGTCCGGTCTCTTTCCTCCCACTGTGCCTCATCACTACTCTCCTGTGTCCTCCCCGCCACGGGGATAGACAGACGGCGGGAACGCGGTGGAAAGGGGCCCGGGGCAGTCACCTGCCCAGAGCCCTTCTGTGGGGCGCGCTGCGGAAACCTGGCGGTCGGGCGGGGCCAGGCTCTTCCGGCGGTGGTTGACTCCCGGGGTGCCCCGCGGCCCCCATCACCTGTAGCTCCTATCACCTGTGGCTCCCCACCAGGTCGCTGTGGGGATCTTCTGCCCGGCCGGTCCAGGAGGGGGCAGGCCCACCCCAGGTACCCCTCCCTGGGTCCACCTCATGACTCCCTGACAGTCTGGGCCGGCATTTCCAGACCCCTGGGGTTTCCTGACGAGATTCCGGCCTGAACCTATTTTTCCACCTGTGTCTTTGGGGTGTGGCTCCTGGGGCGGGGCTTGGGGGAGCAGGAGGATTCACAAGATTCAGAGTTGGAGCCCACCCTCTCCTAAGCCGTCCCAGAGAGCCCTGCTACCTGTTCCTCATCGACAGGCCCCCTTCCATTGGCATCTGCCATTTACCAGGATGGTGACACTTCTGCCCAGGAATGGCAACCCTGTGGGGTCTAGAGGGGAGCAGGAGAAGAAATGAATCCTGCCTGTGGGAAGATTGGGTCTCAGGGCTCTAGATAGGCAGAGTGTCCTCTGATCCCCTGACCCACCACCCTACTATCAAACCCCACTGGTTAATCATTAGGGAGCTTGTTCAGTGACTCCCCCAAACCCTCCCCTGCTGCTTTGCCTGGAACCAGAGACCTAGGTCCTCTTACGGTAAGTTTCAAGTGTCCTCTAGGCTTTTGATCCCATAGCTGTATCTCTGCCCAGATGCCCCATGCATTTGGTAGTTGGGTACCCCCACATTATACCAGCCCTGTCCCCTGGGCAGCCTGGAGTGGGGCTGTGCTCTCCTGCCCCATCTCCCCATAGCTGCGTTGCCAGCCTGTCCTCTTCTTATTATTCCCTTGCTGAGGGCAAGCCCCCAGTATAAACCCTGTGAGAATTCAAAGAAAGAAGGTGGTCCCTCATGTCATATAGGGCCCTCAGCATTCCCCTGCCCCTTTGTGGTTGTCCTCAAGTTGAAACAGAATGTTATCTTGATAAATGGCCTAAAAGGCTGTGTTTTGGACTTGCTAATGTTTGCATACCTGTTGGGTCAGATGTGAGTATATGGGGGAACCAAGTGCTCAGGGGGACGCAGTCCCTTACATGGAACAGAACCTCTGGCACATTAGCCCTCATCCCCTTGCTGAAGGGTAAACTGAGGCACAAGAGAGCAAGGGTTTGCCTGATAGAGCAGGAGGCTTGGTAAAAAGGGGTTTGCCTGGTCCTGAAGACAGACTTGGACCTGGCTGGGACTAAAGGACCCTGAGAAGAACTTGGGTTATAAGAAACTTGAACTCAGGTTCTTTGCTCTGGTGTGTCCCTGGGCCCTGCACCCCCCTTTTCCTCCCACTGGCTGGAGTGATCTCTTAGATGGTGTGGCTTCCTCTCCGGGCCTCCTCAGCATTCAGGGTCCATGGACGCTACTGCTCATGGCTGGGTGGCCCTACCCATTAGGGGTTTCTGGCAGTCTCAAGGGTCAGTGGCAGGAACCCACTCTGGGTGGGTTGTCTGGGGTGCTGCCAACCCCACAGCTCTTTCTCCCGCTAGGTCCCTGTTCGTATCCCTGAAATGGAGATGACAAAACCTAAAACCCAGTTTCTCAGGGCAAGAGAGCACAGTTCCAGGTGTCCTAGATATGACTTCATGTTTGGGGGAAACCTAGAACCCCAGGAGTCAGAATTTTCAGCGCAGAATCTCAAGAAACCAAGAAGCCATTGCTACCTGGGCTGGGCAGCAGAGGTGCTGCTTGGGACAGCAACTTGCATCGTCCCCAACCTCCTCCTTCCCCCCCACCTCCTCCTCCACTCAACGTCGCCACATTTGGAAGGCTGGCGAAGGGAGCTTATTTATAAAAGTCACACTTGGGAAGGAGCTGGCGCATTTCCTCAGAGCTCTGCAGGCCAGGCCCAGCCCTCCAGCATCTCCAGCCCCTACCTCTCATGGGCTGTCCCTCTGTTCTGCAGGAGGGACCACGGGACTCGTGGGGGCCAGCTCAGTGCTAAGACAGCCCTCAGAGATCAGAATTGCAGCCACAGCCCTCAGAGGAGCCAAGATGAGCCCAGAGTCACAGCCAGCGACTGTGGGACAGGTTGTCCCAGGCAGCCTTAGCCTGGTGTGCAGCAGCCTTCGTCACCAATTCAGTTTCTATGGGGTTTTTCCTGAGGACCTCTTGGAGCTTACCTACCCCTCCCCGGGTCCAGAACAGCATTCGTGTACGTGCAGGGCCGTGTGGCCATATGGAACTAGCCTCAGGAGCCCAAGCACAGAGAGAGCCAGACACAAAATCAGCCTTCCTGGAACAAGAGAGCTTGGGATGGCTCAGAGGAGTTGGATTTGAATAGATGAGAGCTGGGAGGACCTTTTAGAAGGCAGAGATGGACAGCCAGTAGCGGATGGGGGTGGTTGGGACACCAGCCCTCTGGTCCAGAGGGGGCAAAGCCCCTCTCCCTGGTGCGGCCAGGCAGGCCTGGCAGGGGGAGTCTGCTGCCCTCTTTGCCCAGCAGTTCCCTCTTTCTCATTGCCAAGAAGAAGCTGGGAAACTGAGCGCAGTAACAGGCAGGTTTACGCCTTAATCCTCGATAGTCATTTTATTTGTAAAATAGAGACGTTGGAACCTCCCTGACCCAGTAGAAGAAATGAGGGTATAAGAATAAGTCCAGGGTAGCTTCTCCCTCCTTCCCCCATCCCGTGCCCTCCTTGGGGTTTCCCAGAAAAAGCAGTGGATTGGGCACATTTTCATCTGGGATGCAGCTAGAATGGCTCCAGGGGCCATCTAGCCTAGCCTCCTATCTCATTAATTGGAAAACTGACATCCAGAAAGGACCAGGGGCTTAATCCGATAGCACATGGCACCTGGCGCCTGAACCCTGCCCAGCCAGCTGCTCGGGGTCTGCTACCGGGCTGTCCGGCTGGAGCAGAGATCTGATAGAAGCAGTACCCAGGAAGGGGAGGGGAAAAGGGACCCGACTGGAGAGCCCTCTTTCCTGGACCCCCAGTGTGGCCGCTCACACATTCCTGACCAAGCTCTGGGCCTCTGCACTAGTGACATTAACTTTGATTAGTCATTAAAAAGAAGGGGGGGACAGCCCTCCAGGCGGACAGCAGCAGCTCCTGCTCCACAGGGATGAATCAACCTTGCCTGCTGGCCTACGGCCATCCCTGGAACAGGCCTGGAGGCTGCCTGGCCTGCCTTCCTTCTGGAGAAATCAGATTCCTGCTTCGGGGAAGGTGCCCCAGAATCCTGGAGCCTCTGCGGGTAGAGACCACCAGGGCTGCTGGACACCAATAGGGGAAGCTTCAGTTGTTGCCAACGGGAAGGTTGCTATGGTGGGGGTGGCATTCCTCCCACCCCACCAGCCCTTCGTTCCTGATCGTAGGGCTGATTGTCAGGTGACGAGGCCGCAGCTGGGGTGGTCAGTTAGCCAGAGAGGGAGGAAGCCAGCCATTCACAGTCCTGCGAATGGCTTAAAAAACTTTGAGTTGCCAGCAGCACCCCCAGCAATTCTGACCTGTCTGGGAGCTGTGTCCCCCTAGGGATTTGGTGCCAACCAGGGTTGAAAAGAATAGAAAAACCAGCAGGACAAATCAGTATTTGGTTGGATGTGAGCAAAGGAGTGTGGATGCTCCCTGTTTTGGACTTTGGGTTCCTAGTATATGTGAGGTTCCTGCAGGAGGCTGAGGAGAATGAAGTGGAACCTCCTTCTGGCCAGGTGGTAGGCAGGATGCCCACATGATGTCTGGGTGGGCTTGTCCAGAAGATATTTGAACCCTCCAGCTTGTGACTGGCGCACGGCTCCCACTGCCACCTCCATGCCACCTTCCAGCTCCCCAACTCCAAGCCAGCCCTCATTCCAAAGCTGTGACTGCTGCTTGAAGTAGGTTGGGAGATCCCCAAGGGGAGTGGGGCTCTAATCACTCAACGAGGTGTTGAGGTGCCCACTTTGTGCACATGTGTGATGGCTACCTGGCCACACCAGGACACGAGGAAGATGGCACATGAGCCTAGTCCCCAGGCTCTGTTTAATGTGTGTCTGGGGTGGGGGCAGGGGCAGCGGGGGCTGACATCCTACATCCTTGTCTGTTACTCAGTGTCCAGTGAGAACCGGCTAGGAGTCCACTTAATGTGGAAATATCTCTCTAAAAAAGTGTCACATGACGTGGAATGTGTGAGGTTAGAGGCATGAGGTTGCAAGCTGCAACAGTCACGAGCCAACAGTTCTCACTGAAACAGGGATCGGAACAAGTGAAACAGGATAAGGTCCTTCGCTCAAGTCCCAAATCCAACCAAGTGGAGTGTGGTAGGGAAGGATGTGGAACTTTCCTTGATGGGAACTGCTATATATATATGATCACTTATGTGATACAGGAAGTGCTATATATATGATCACTTGTGTGATACTTGACTGCATTAACAGAGATAGACAGCGTAGAAAAATGAAGGGGATGGGTCGGTGTTTTGGCATTGCTCAGATCACAGTCAGCAGCATATTGAGTTTGTATTCGGTGTTGTAGGAGAAGACAGAGGCCAAGTGGAAGAGGTCTGTACGATTTAGGGCTCCTGGGAAGGATGTGAAGGAGACAAAATGTTAAGCTTTGAAGAAAAATCGAGGGAGGATATGGATGCTACTACCTTCAGATCTGTGGCAGCGTCAGCCGGGGCCAGGGCACCAAAGGCTCCATTTGGCCTAGGACCAAACCACAGGAAGGGGAGGATTTTCTAACAGTCGGGCCTGCTCCAGATGGGGCCTGGGAAAGCTAGCGAACTTGCCATTACAGCGTCTAGACGCTGAGGCCAAGGTGACTTTTCAGGTCCCTTAGAGCCTGAGAGTCTGTGCCTGTGACTCAGTGGGGAGGTGAGTCGAGTGTGGGGAGCCAGAGGAGGGAAACAGTGGCCCAGGGGAGCTGGGGAGGCTTCCGGAAGGAGATGGCTTCTAAGGATGAGGGAGATGTCAGCTGATGGCATCTACATTCCAAGTAGGGGGAGCTACATGGGAGGGGGGACTCTAGCAGTGGCAGGGGGACCTTAATCTTGGGGTGTGCTGGGATCAGGTGTCAGGCCCTTAGATAAAGGGAGATGAAGACGTGGGTGGGGGTGAAAAGGCCTGAGGAGGAAGAAGCACTAGGTCTTGGTGAGGGAAAGGACTCCTGGGAGTTTTCCTCAAGCTTTTCTTGGAGCCACAATTGGGTTGACCAAGACTGAGGTCAGGCCTTGAACCCCCAATTGACTTTGGGGCCAACCTGAATGAAACTTCCAAGGGGACACCTACGTGCATGTCGCCCTCAGACTCCAGTCAGCTCTACCCTCCTGCTGGGCATCTGTTGGAGAAACTGAATCCAATCTCTGACCCTCTGAGGAAGCTGGAGGTTGTGGGTCCAGGCTGGCAGCACATCTAAAACAATAGGTCCTGCTTTCACAGATGGACAAACCAAGGCTGTGTGGGCCTCTGCAAGGCCTTACTGGTCATTACTCTTTCTAGGGGGCTGGCTATTCTTCTGTCCCTTCCTCTCCTACTCTGAGCACCAGAAGGACCAAGGATAGGCACAGAGTCACAGGGGCTCGTGCGTCTACCTCCCAACCCGCAGGCTGCCGAGAAAGGGGAGCTGGGCTCCTCCGGGCTGTGCTCTGCCTCAGTGTCCCTAGAAGGTGCCCCTCTGGCTCTGCTCCTGGACCTGGGGGGGTCTGTTAAGTGTGAAATGACTAGATTCTCTGTGCCTCTGGTGGGCTTGGTGGGGGAAGGGAAGCCACCTGGTAGCAGCCACAGGCACTTATGGGAACAAGGATTTATTTTAGCTGCTGAGGGAGGAGGAGGTGTGATCTGTTGATGAGAGGGGGCCCTTCTGAGCCGCCTCCATAAAGCTCCCGACTAACCCCCTCTCTTCATTGGTCCCCGCTTTGGCAAGATAGAGGGACCCCAAGAGCCCCAGAAGCGCGCTCTTCACAGATCACGCTGTGCTTTCCCACCCTCGTGCTCCCTCCCTGCAGCGGGGATGACTGTCCTCATTTCACAGAGGCGCAAACACACCCAGAGGGGAAGGCCCTCAGCCAGCCAGTGCCTGTGCAGGCCAGAGCCCCTTCCCCAGAGGCTAGAGAGGCCCAGCCTGACACTCCCTGGCCTGCCCCCAGGCCTGCATGGTGGGGAGGTGGGTGCAGGGCCAGCTAGCGCCTCCTCTGGAGCATGGGGGGGTCCTGGCCTGGGCTGTGGGGAGAAACCCTGGCTTTTCCAGAAGAGTAGGCTGACGCTGGTCGCGGCGCGGAGTGTGTCGTGGATAGTCATGAGCGTGCCAGCGTCCCATCAGAGGTGTCACTACCCCCAGCACATGATGGGCGTGGCTTCTCCCTACAGCAGTGGAGTCTACACCTGTGGTTGAGGCCCAAGCCAAGCCCTGGGCCAGCGACAACATAACTGGCCTTCTGTGCCTGCTGGGCCCAACTCTGGGCCTAGAAGGAAGGAGGGTCGCGGTCCAGTGCCAGGAGTGACACTGCTGGTCCATGGAGGTCCACTCATGGCTGGGTGGCCCTACCCATTAGGGGTTTCTGACAGTCTCAAAGGTCAGTGGCAGGAACCCACTCTGGGTGGGTTGTCTGGGGTGCTGCCAACCCCACAGCTCTTTCTCCCGCTAGGTCCCTGTTCGTATCCTTGAAATGGAGATGACAAAACCTAAAACCCAGTTTCTCAGGGCAAGAGAGCACAGTTCCAGGTGTGACAAGGAAAGAGGTGATCCCAAGAGTACTGAGTGGGCAAAGCCAGTGCTTTGCAGAGCTCCAAAGTTGGGTAGGGCCTATCTGGGGTGCTGGGAGGGTAGCCCATGTCTGAGCCATGCTACCTTTTGGGAGGGGAGTGTAGTGGTGCCCATGACTGTCTCTCCAGTCTCCACCCCCCCCCCCCAAAGGGAGCCAAGGGACAGGAGAGAGGGAATGCTGACTTCCAGGCTGCTTGTCTTAGGCAGGGCCTGTGGCTGGGGGCTCAAGTCCTGGGGTTTGCTTGCCTGGCCGGGGGTCGGCCTACCCACTTGCACCGTAGCATAGATGTGTGCGGGGAGGACTCCAGTCCTGTGAGGGGAAGGGTCCCTCACTTGGATGTAGACACTTGGTCCATCACTTGACAGGCTTGGCCTCTCCCTGGCTGGGTCTCCAGAGATTCCCCCAGATCTCAGTGTGGCTCCGCACAGCTCTCGGGGATGGTCAGAACCCAGTCTGCGTATGGGTGCCTGGCAGCTTGAAGCCCCAGGGTCAGTGGGATCCAGGTCCTATCGCAGGTCCGCTCATGTGTGCACACCCTCGTGCAGGCCAAGGACAGCGACGATGATGATGATGTCACTGTCACCGTGGACCGAGATCGCTTCATGGATGAGTTCTTCGAACAGGTGGGTGCCAGCACCTCCCTCCCCCATATACTGGCAGCCCGTAGTGGCCACAAGCACCATTTTGAAGATGCATAGACCGAAGCTCAGAGGGAGCAGAGTCTGGCATTGAAACTGCCCTGTTCCCCCCGCTCCACCTCCTAGAAGGATGTGTGTCGCAGTCAAGCCCACCTTACACCCGCCCCTGAAGCCTGGGCCAGCCTGTCCTGAGAGTCCGCCTCCCGCCTTACTCAGGCCCAGTTGTAGGCCCAGAGCCCCTCCCTAGATTTTCGCCTCCCAACCAGCTGACCTTGGCCCACAGGTGGAAGAGATCCGTGGCTTTATCGACAAGATCTCCGAGAATGTGGAGGAGGTGAAGCGGAAGCACAGCGCCATCCTGGCCTCCCCCAACCCTGATGAGAGTGAGTGTGTAGGTGTGAGGGGCCAGCTTCAGACCAGGGAGGGAGGGCCTCCAGGAAGCCCAGCACCCCTCACTGCTCGGCAAAGGGGTGCCTAGACCTGGTCAGGTAGGAAACGCTCCCTAGGCAACCTCAGGAAAGCCAGCGGGGGTGGGGGTCCGTGCCCCCTGGCATGCGCTGGACCCCAGGCTCCCTGCAGAGTGCAGTGGAAGGGGCTTTCTTTGGGCCCCCGTTGGGCCAGGCAGCCAACACCTCCCTTCCCAGGTAAGCTGGCTCCTTTCAAAGCAGCTGGGCTGCTGCAGCCCTGAGAATCTGGGAGGCAGAGTGGGGCGGACGAGGGAGAGCCTGCCTCCGATCAATAGGAGGCCTCCAGCCCAGCCCCTCCCTTTCTCTCCTCCCTGGGGAGCAGATGGCTGCTCTGAGGCGTCAGCACTGTGGGAGGGCAGAGCGGCCAGGCAGGCAGAGCTTCCGGAAAGAGCTGGCAGCTCTGGCACCTGGCCACTGGCACCCCAGAGCCAAGCCTTCTCGGGGCTCCAGGAAATCACCTCTCCCCCTTCTCACAGGGAACCAGTGTGTGTCTACATTCCACTCTGTCCCCAAGGCGGGAACGCCGGCCCTGCTGTCACTGCTCCTGTTCAGGTGTTGACTTCGCCACTAGTATGTGGCAGGCTGACAGCTCCCAAATCCCATCCCCTGAGGGGGGCTTACCCCTCCCCCCAGAGGCCCAGGCATATGCGCAGCCCCTGTCCGCATGCTGCTTTGCCATGAGAGAGGGTGCTGCCCAGGTGTTTCGGGCCCCACAGCCCAGGCACCTAGGACTTGATTTCACTCTGCTTTCCAGCACTGGCACCCTCTCCATCACCCCTAACCCAGGCCCACAGCCAGCCCCAAACCCCCAGAATAAATCCATGGCTCCAGTGTGCTTAAACCCAAGGCCATTGCCACACCAGTGCCACAACCAAGCTCAGCCCCAGGACCTTGGCAGGCAAAGTTGAGTCCAGTGGGAGGCAGCCGGGAATGGGGGGAAAGGAGAGAAGGACCGCCACGGAGCAGGACATGTACCCAGTGGAATTTCCCACTCCCCAGAGATTTGTCTGGGTCAGCGGCACGTGGCATGGTTTGCCTCTGGGCCCACGTAGATCTGGGTCATATTGTTTGCCTGTAAGGGTCACTTCTGATGAGGGTCAGAGGGGGCTAGCTGTGGGTAGGAGCTGTAAAGAGATGGGGAGCTGGCCTGTCCCCTTCTGGAAGGCAGGTGGGTCTGGGATGACAGGCTGCCCGGCTGCTCCTCAGCACGCTGTGCACAGCCAGTAGTGACCAGTTCAGCATCACCGCCAGTGAGCTGATAGTCAAGGTGTGGGCTGACTGGCAGGCACGCGGGCAGGAGCCTCACTCAGGGTCCCAGGCCAGAGTGGAGCAGAGTTAGCAAGAGTCACAGGAACATTGGCAGTGAGTGGCGGGCTTCGCTGGGCAAGACTCCCTCTGCCTCCTTTGGGGGCTGCCATCCGGGCTGGGCTATTTTGGGTCTGAGCAAAAGAAGCTGAGACGTCAGAGCAGCTGGTAGCCAAGTTTTCCTTTGTTCATACAAATGAGGCACCCTCCTCCGCTCCTCGGAGCCCCCCACTCCACTCCACTTACAGCCACCGGGAGCTGGCCCTCGCCTGTGGCCTCTCTGCTTGACCACTCGAAGCTCCTCTCCAGTCCCCTGTGGCCCCAGAGGGGCCCAGCTCAGGCATGCTCTCTGCAGGGGTGGCTTCTCGGGATTGCCCTGGGCAGGAATATTGCCAGCACCCTTTGCTGCCCCCGGTACCCATAGGGAAAGGACGTCTTGCCCCATTTTATCAGCCATGCTCTCTGGGGAGAGGGGCAAGCTGGTCAGCCTCACGGCCTCTGCCAGTTTTAGGGAGATGGTTCTAGTTGGAACACAGCTAGGAACTCCATGCCACCGCCTGCCCCAGCTTCCCTCTCTCACGAGGTAAGTACCTGCTACTCAGGGCACCGTATGCCAGGGGCCCACCTCTATGAACCTCTTCTCCAGCTCCCTTCCAGGCCAAGTGCCTCCTGCCCCCAGACACCCTGGGCGGCAAGTCTGGTCTCTCCGCTGGGCTCAGCAGCCAAGGAGGGGCTTGGAGTGTAGAACAAGGTCTGGCCTCGAAGCTCCGAAGCCTGATTCCAGGGAGGGGGCGGGGCTGCCGTCTGCCTCCCTGGCCCTGGCCCAGTGTCCCATTCACTGGCTGCTCCCCATCCCGACCCACCAGGTGAGGCAAGGAGAGCGTGTCCACTCCACCTTCGATTGAGGCAAGTGTCAAGCGAATATGCCCCAGGCCAACCCCAGCAACACCAGCTGCTCCACGAGTGTTTCTGCCTTAAATTTAGACCCATCTGTTTTCTTCAGGGAGTGGGGGAGTCAGCCTAGGAGGAAGGGAGGCTCCGTGCGAGGCAGCGCAAGAAGCGGGGGGCTGCTGCTCCCGTGGCCCTGGACCTCAGGTGGAAGGGCAGGCAGCACCTTAGCCTGAGGTGAGGGGAACTCTAGATGTCTCCCCCCAACCCTTTCTACCTCCCAGAGACGAAGGAGGAGCTGGAAGAACTCATGTCTGACATAAAGAAGACGGCAAACAAAGTTCGCTCCAAATTAAAGAGTGAGTGTGGGCGCCAGGCCTTGTCTGTGAAATAGGGGCACCGCAGGCCTGCTTCTTCCATGCAGCCTGTGAGATTTCACTCAGCCCAAGGGGGCCCATTGGGTCTTGCGTTTCTCTGTGAGGGTGCCAGCAGCTACCTAGAAAGCCTGTTGTGCCAGACTCTGGGCTAAGCCTCTGGGTAGATAGATACCTCAGGCTTGTCCAGAGCATCCTCCATGTTGGACACTGCCCCCCTCAACCCATCCCCCTTCAGCTAGAGAGTCAGCAGAGCGCCGGCACCACCTGGCCCCACACAGAAGCCCCCTGCCCTTGGGCAGGCACAGCTGTGCACACCCCACCTGGGCCCTGACTGGGATCCTCAAGCCCTACAGGTCTTGGCCACACAGCCCACCCCATCTGGACCTGACCTCTTGGTGGGTGCATAGCCTTCCTAGGGAGGAAGTAAACAGGACGGAAACTGGCAGGTCTGAGCACCAAGCTAGCACGTAGTAGGTGCTCACAGCCGGTTCCGTTGTGTGTTAATTACGCACACGTGCATGTACTGTGCGCGCATCATGCCGTCTCTCCTCCCTCAGCGCCTGGTGCTTCTCTTCCTCCTTCCATGACCCACTCATGAGTTCCCCCAGGGCAGGCCACTGGCCAGGTCCTGGGTGCAAGGGTCATGGGGAAAAGGGGGTCCAGGTTAGGGTTCAGCAGTCATTTGTTCTCTCAGGCATTGAGCAGAGCATTGAGCAGGAGGAGGGCCTGAACCGCTCGTCAGCTGACCTGAGGATCCGGAAGACACAGGTGCAGGCCGGCCTCGGGGGCAGGTGGCAGGTAGGGTGCCAGAGGCTCTGGGGTAAGGCTGGACTGACACCTGCGCCCCTGTCTGACCCACAGCACTCCACACTGTCTCGGAAGTTTGTGGAGGTCATGTCGGAGTACAATGCCACGCAGTCAGACTACCGAGAGCGCTGCAAGGGCCGCATCCAGAGGCAGCTGGAGATCAGTAAACTGAGGGCGCCAGCCTAGATGGGGGGGCAGAGTCTGGCTGGGGCGGGGCGGGGCGGGGTTTGATGCACTCCCTGGGTAAAGCAGGCAGAGGCTCGCTCATTGGTACCCCTGTTTGCAGCGGGCAGGACCACCACCAGCGAGGAACTGGAGGACATGCTGGAGAGTGGGAATCCAGCTATCTTTGCTTCCGGGGTGAGTGGAGGTGCAGGGACGCTGGTGTATGTGCAAAATGCTGTATTTCGACAGCCTGCGGAGCAGGTTTTAGAGACCTAGCAGAGAGGGCAGGTAGCAGCTGAGAACACGTGAATGTCAGTAGCAAGGATAGAATTAAGACCCTTGGCTCCTGGTTCCTCACAGTTGGTCCACTTCCTGCTACCCCAGCCCATTCACCACTGGTTTTCCACCACCCTCAGGACCTTTTACCCTCCTGGGGGACTCAGTGCCCTCAGCTGCCTCTCTGTTCCGGTGAGACTGCGCTGTGCCGAGTAGGGGCTCCCCGAAGGAGGCGGCACACAGGGTGGGAGGCCTTTTGGCTTTGTGGGTTGCAGCAGGGGTGGGGGCACTCAGAGTTAGTGTGGGAGGAAAGAGAAGGGTGGGGGAACGCAGTTCGAGGCCTGGGTCCTTGGGGCAGTCAGCTTGGGCTCTGTACCAGCTGCTGATGAGAACTAGCACTTACTGAGCAATTAGTGTGTGGAAAGCCTAGGTGAGACGCGTTAACTGTCCCATATTACAGGTAGGAAATCAGACCTCAGAGAGATGTGACAGCTAGCAAGAGCAGCAGGAAGTGCAGGGAGGGCTGTGACTAAGGGGAGCCTTGGGCCCTGCTTCAGAAACACTGTTCAGGCCACGGCCCCGCCCCTGTGGTCTTGGTCTCCTGTCCTGGGCCCCATCCCCAGGCTCTCTGCAGACCCTCCCACTGCTTCTGCTCTGCAGATCATCATGGACTCCAGCATCTCAAAGCAGGCCCTGAGCGAGATTGAGACGCGGCACAGTGAGATCATCAAACTGGAGAACAGCATCCGTGAGCTGCATGACATGTTCATGGATATGGCCATGCTGGTGGAGAGCCAGGTGAGTGCCCGGGGCCAGGCGCCCTCTGCCCTCGCCCACTGCAGCACCCAGGGCTGCGCTAACCCGACCCTTTCCGCCCAACATGCTGCCCCACCTGGGAGGGACTGAGTCTCCAGGTAACTAACTGCCTCCAGGGCCCTGCCCGTTAGAAGGACCCTCTTCCCTCTGCATGGCTCTCCCACCAGACCAAGGGGCTGCATGGCTCTGCTTCACCCTCCTGGACCCCAAGTCCTGCCTGGCCCTTCCTATCACCCCGTCTTGTCCTGTATTCGCCAGCTCACTGTGCACTGTGGACCAGGTCCCTGTCTGGGGGCGGGAGGTACAGCAGTGAGCAGGACCACCTAGGGCCTGTCCTTGGGGCTAATGTCTGTGGGGCAAAAGGGCAGCATAAGTAGACGACAGGTGGAATAGTCTCCACTTGTCCAGGTGCCCAGGGGATCTGAGGAGGCCGAGTGATCGAGTAGTGGCTCTCAAATTGAAAGGGCCCATGAACTACTGGCAGGACTTCTGAGCTTCCATGTCCAGTCCCAGTGGTCATAGGTCCAAGAGGCAGCGGAAGGCATGAATTTGCATTTCTAACAAACTCAAGGATGACATTGATGCCACAGTTGGGGTAACACTGTGTGGTAGGCTGTGGTGACCACTTCGGACAGGGTAGTCGGGAATGCCTCTGAGGAGGTAGCGTTTGAGCACGGAAGACTTCCCAGGGGCAGACTGACGAGTTGGCCTAGGCAGAGGCTAGCAACACCCCTGTCCTGAGGCTGGCAAGAGCCGACTAATCTGAGGAGCAGAAAGGAGGGGCATGCAGCTGGAATACAGTGTAGTTGGAGATGCTATAAATGGGGGAGGCCTTGGTGGTGGGACTGGGCGTCTGGATCTCCTCTGGATTGAAGGGTCTGCAGTATAGCGTGCTATGGCCCGAGCTAGGAAGCCGGGAGGCCATGCCAAGGAGGCTGCTGCTGCCAGCCGGGTGAGATGGGGTGCCGGTGGGCGCAGTGGATTTAGAACGGGAACAGTCACTTGTCAACCCAAACTGCTAGGAGTCTTGGGGGGCTGCATGGGAACAGACTGCAGGGCTCAAGTGGGCCCTGGGCAGGGCAGTGAGTCTTAAAGATTAAAGATTACAGAGCTGGATGGAACCATCGTGCCTGGGAAGGATGGAGTGGGGGGATCACTGTGGTCACCTTGGGAGCATTCACCAGACTCCAAAGACTATCCATGCCTGCCCCGCCTTACTCTGCCTGGCACTGGCTCAGGGTCCCCGCTGAGTGTTTGCATGGTCCCCAGCCCTCCCGCGCCTTTGGACGAGACTGCATGGCCAGTTCCCTCCCCAGGATGGCTGCTCTCTGGAGAGAAAGAATGTGGCTGGGGTTCTGGCCTGAAGAGCACCGGAGAGAAGCTGTACCTCATCCTCATGCCCCCTTTTCTCAAATTGCAGGGTGCTTTCCCAAAGTCCTGACCCTGAGAGGGGTGCTGACCCTGGAGCTTGGGTGCTCCTGACCCTGCAGGGAGAGATGATTGACAGGATTGAGTACAACGTGGAGCATTCAGTGGACTATGTGGAGAGGGCCGTCTCCGACACCAAGAAAGCCGTCAAGTACCAGAGCAAAGCACGCCGGGTCAGTAGCTCCAACTCTGCCCAAGCCCATTCCCCACCCTGACCCACTAAAAATTTCTCGACCAGCGCAAATCCTTCCCTGTTCTACCTTTACCCCACCTCTCAACTCCAACCAGAACCTTCACCCAGCACACCCAGGCCTGGGTGCCCATTACCCACTCTCCCCGGGTGTGTTCTAGGCTGTCACCTCCCCACTTGGCCCCCCATACTCTCCAGCCCTCCACCCTCACCCTCCATTTGGCCACCACGCCCCTCAAAGCTCTGGCCAGGGCACTCATCCTCCCCGCCCTCCTGCGTGTACTGAGGCTCCTTCATGCCTCCCCGCTGCAGAAGAAGATCATGATCATCATCTGCTGTGTGGTCCTGGGCATCGTCATCGCCTCCACCTTTGGAGGCATCTTTGGCTAGAAACCACCCACCTTCCACTCCACTCTGGATGGTCCGCCCTGAGGAGGCCCCCTGGCTGCTGCAGCCTTCTGGCCTGGAAGCCCTCATTGCCACTCCAAACTGCTCCTTTCTCTGCCACAGGGCCCACCGTCCCCACCCTGCCCTGAGCCGTCGTGTGCATGATCTTTGTGACAGTGTGTGTCTGTACAGAAGAGGCAGAGGGACGGTGGGCTGGGAAACTGCCAGTGGGGTGGGGATAGGCCAACAAGGGACAGACGGGGCACCGGCTCAGGCCGTCTCACCCTTCCCAGGCAGGGCTGCCCTCGTTCACATGGTCTCCTTCCCTTGCCTTCAGTAACTCTCCAGTCTGGGGTCTGCCCCTCCTGGGATCAAGGCTGCCTGGATTCTGGCCTTGCCTCCTGCTGACCCACTCATCTGCCCTATCCTCTCCAGCTGTCCCCCTAAATGGATCCCCCTGAGGGGTGGGGACCAGCTGGCCACATGGTGCTGCTTTTCAGGTTAGGGGAGGGTAGCCCTGAGAGACAGCCCTGCTCCAAGCCTCAAACAGCTGATCACTGCCAGGGAGGCTCAGGGTGCTGTGGCCAGATGGATTCTGGCCCTGTCAAGACCAGGCTTCCTCCCCACCTAGGGGCAGAGTCCAGCAGGTCTTTGGCTGCCTCAGCCTCCCTTCCATATCCCTCAAGCCCAGGAGCAACCCCTTTGGGCTATGCCTGATCCTGACTCCAGGTAGCCTTCTGGTACCTGGTTTCCAACCACCCCGTGGAGCCCGGGAAGCAGAGCAGGCCCCTATCAGTGCCCGGGCCACAGCCTGGGCCATCTCCCCAGCAGGCCTGTCGGGTCCTCAAGCCATTGTGTTGTGCATGTTTGGGATGGTGGTCCCTGCTCTCGTGCTCTGGGAAGTCATGTCACTTTTGGCCTGCAATCTTGTTCTACCTTTGCTGTCCCCCATTGATGTGCCACGTGGGTGTCAGGTGTCTCGGATGCAGTATTCAGCAGCCAGTCAGGGAGGGGTACTTGTCCTTCCCCACCATCTTGGGCCTTCTCAAGTCAGAAACGTGTCCCCCACCCCACTTCCTCAGTGGCAGGCAGGGAGTGTGCATGCGAGTGCATGCGGCAGGGGATGGGGCCACGTCTGTGCCCTACCTTCCCCCGGCTTTGCTCCCGCCCAGTGACTAACACTGTCCGTGTTGCCTTTAACAGCAACTTCCCTCCCCTCCACTCTCCACCCCTTCACCAAAGGTCTTGGTACAACCAGCTGCCCATTTTGTGAAATTTTTATGTAGAATAAACATTTGTATCTGTACCATGCCTCTGCTCTAGATTTCTATCTTGTCACAGCCTTAGAACTCGGGGGGAGGGGGAGTGCCAGTGTACGGGCACTAAGGCTAGAGGGAATCAAATGACCCCGTCCTTTTCCCAAAGAACTTACGCCCTTGGCCCTCTGGTGCCGGCTCAATGTCTCACTCGGGTCTTGCTGAACACCTGGTGCCCAGTCTGCACCATGGGCCACTTTCCCCGAAAGCTGCAAATGACCATGGATGGGCTCCTCTTTTCCTGTCAGTCTATGAGTCGCCCTGTGCAGGACTTGTCCTTCCAGCCGCTAATAACTAAGCAGTGAGAGGCCCCTGAGGCAGCCAAGTGCTGGGCTGGTTAGCAGCTGAGGGCCTCTGGTCTGGAAAACACCTTCAGCCCAAAAGGAAAATAGGCTGAGCGACGCCTCATGCTGAAGACACAGGTACACTCCATCCTGCTCATCCTTTCCAACTTGGTCATATGTTAGATAATTCAATGAGCCTTAAGTTAAAGGAATGTGCTCCAAATATTTAAGTTCTGTAAACCTACTCCTACCTCGGGAATCAGTAGTAGCTCCCACTAAGAGAAGAACTTGAGAAATTTGTTTAGGAGCAAGAACCTAGAAAATGACGGAATCAAAGCATTCCACAGAAAGTGGTTTATTGCTTTTAGAACAAAATGTAACAGGCTTTATAACTTTAGCAAAGAAAACATTTTTAGAACTTTACAGAACTTTTCTAAACTTTCCAGAGGCGGGTGCCTAGGCTGGAGGCCTCAGCTCACAACTGTGAAGCCCAGGTTGTCTCACTGGCTTCAACTGCTCAGAAGCGGGGCTTACGCTTGCGGCCAGTGTACTGAGTGTCGGGTCTGACTTCCCTGTAGGAAAAAAAAAAAAAACTGGTAGGAGGAACAGTCTCAGAAAAAAGAACAAAGAGGAACCTTCCGACATAGGTGAGTCCTCAGTAGCCACAGACACCCCTCCACCCCCCATCTTCACCAGCCTCTCCCCAGGCCAGGTACTCACTTGCCCTGACGCCTGTGGCGCGCTTTCTTCTCCAGCACCCACTCCCGGCTCTTCCTTACCACCCCACGCCTTGCAATCCTGTATGGGATCCTGTGCAGGAGACAGTTGTGGGTCGGATGGAACTGTCTGGCAGGCTCCAAGTTAACTCAGGCAGGTAAAATGGTGAATTTCTTGAGTGAGGTGACCTCAGGTCCGTCTTTTATACTCTTAAGTTCCCACTGCCAGACACCCCCATTTTGGGTAATATGCACGGGGGGGGGGGCAAAACCCACATTTAAAAAGGAGCCCAACTTCTTTTTTTTTAATTTATGTATGCATACAAGAACTGGGGTATAGACCAGAGGTGTGGTAGGAGGAGTAAAAGAATTTATCAGAGTGGGAACAGAACAAGTGGATCTACTGAAATACACTACTGAGGGGAACAGCAGACAGGACAGGAGAGGTCTGTTGCACCATGTGTGTCAGCTCCCTGGTTAGCTGCAGAGGGCTTTGCCTTTACCCCTTGCACTACATGAGGGCGGGCCAGAAGCCCCACTGCTACATGCTCATGGGCATTTTTATGGTATGTGGCATTTGTTGTTATATATACATCCTGCCTGTATAGGCAGGAGCCAGGCCATCTGGGAGGCAACTTAGACCAGGATCAGCTCACGAGTCTGACAGGATCCAAAAGAAGCCGGAGGTCCCAAGCCCACCGCTCCTACTAAAGGCCCTAGACTGGCAGAGGCAATTCTAACTGTCTGAGGTAGGAAAACAAGGCTGTCTACCTTGTGACAGCCCTGACAAAGACCCTCAAGGGTTGATCTTGGCCTCTGGCCCTGGCCGAGGAGAAAAAGGAGCCCCACAGCCCCATGGGAGAGAGGCCCTAGAACAGGGAGAACCTGGCCCCCAGGCCACAGCCCCACCTGGCAGTTGAGATCAAAGTGTTTCCAACATGACTCACACCGTGAAAGCTGCCCATCATCTGAGCAAGCACCTTGCACAGGCACTTGCATGGACAGCCCACAGAAGTCACACAATGGATATGAACCAGACTGTGGCAGAGAACACCCACACTGGGAAAGGGAAATGCCAAGTGGCCCTGGAGCAGCTAGAGGAATGCTGAGAAAAAACAAAGCACAGGTGTAGGGAAAACAAAAGGGTCGCCACATAAGATGGCATTTCTACCCACAGAAGGTGGGGGGCATCTTTCTAGGCAAGCACTATGCGAAAATGAGGCACTATGAGAGGAGCGAAGGGGAAGGTTAAAGGACAGATGAATCCTGGGGGTGTGGAGTCATGGGTGTAAGAAGCTAGGAGAGCCAGTTGCATGGCCGTGAAGGCCAGCAAGGGCTATGTTTTCTCTTCAAGAAGTAGTAAGGAATTACGTGAACTTTTTACGGAAGGAGTAAGAGCACAACATGGTCCTGGCGTATAGAGGAAGCGGATCATCAAAGAAATTTAAAAGGGCCCACAATGTGGGGGCAGCAGTCTGAGAAGCCAGGAGCAAAGCAGAAGACAGCTGAAACTGGGGGCTGGAGATGTGGGAAGACTAATCCCTGGGATTCTGTGAGGGCCAGCTGGAGGGCCAGATGTGAGCCACGGAAGAAACAGGGAAGAGTGATCAGGGGAAATGAAGGAGGCAGGTGACAATGATGAGTGCCCCAGACGACAGGTACCAAGAGAGAAGGGCTAGCATGGCAAATGCCTTAGGTGGACTGGGTCTTTTGAAAGCAGATTAAGAGGCCTTGGGTGGAGGGCCAGGTGGCAAGGATTAAGGAGTGCACAGGTGAAATAAAGATGCAAAAGTAATACATTAAGTTTTAGAAAACATTCTTACTTCACATGCTTGCTTATAACATGTGGCCTGAGTGACACTAGACAGATGGGACAGTACTCTTATTAACCTTCCAACAGACGACAGCCCCCTCCCCACCCCTCCACAAGTCTGGGAACTTGAAGGAAGAGCCTCAGAGCGAGGAAGACACAGCCTGCGCAAGGCACTGTACTGAGTCCTGTGCTGAGTACTTACTCTACTCAATAGACTGCCCAAGTGAGGGCGTTAACCCCCTTTTAAAGAACATGAAAATGGATGCTCAGATTACACAACTTACCCAAGTTTACAGTTAGGACAAGTCGTCTGTAGACACCAGTGTGAGGACAAGAGAGATCCTAAGATGGATGGAGGGAGTTACACAATTTGGAATTCCTCTGCCAGGTAGGAAATGGGGTCACTTGCTGGGAGCAAGTGATAGGGACCTTACAGCAGAAAACATCTAAAAAAACCCCCAAACATTCAAGGGGTGTGGGACTGAAGAAGTTAAGGACCTGGGCGGGCGGGGAGGAGGAACAGGCCAAGGAGTCAGATGGTATAAATTCATGAAGGACACAATGAACATTACTGATTTTCTCCAGTGGGTCTTCCAAACTCATTAAGAGGAAAACTGGACAGAGAATGAGTGTCTTAAAGATCTTTGAGACCTTCCCCTCGTATTAATTGGAACTAAGAAATAAAACTTTACTTACCTTGTAATTAATTATTCATTCAAAAAATATCAAATGCCTTTTACTAATAAGAGCCTTCCAAAACTGGGTACTATACCAGCCCCCACCAAGTTTTCATTCTAGTTAGGGGTACAAATAATAACCAAGTAAGTAAATACATGATTTAGGGCACGAACGGTGTTAAAGAAAATAAAGAGCTCAACAGGTTAAGACACTGAACAGAAAAATGGAAGACATGATTTACATTTTTACAAATTAAATGAAATGCAAATAGTCTTGCTGCTGTGCAGGAAATAAACAATGAGGCAAAGTGTTTATTCCCCACTGCAAGTGGGGAAACAAATGAGGCAGCTCTTTAGTAATCCAGGAAAGGGCTGTAGTAACAGACTGCGGGGAGTAGGGAACAGGACTGGACTTGAGATATATTCTGACGGTAGAGCAGCTGGACTCGCTGATGGACCAGACTGACTAGATGTCAGGTACAAGGAAGACAGGAATGACTGAGGCTGATAAAGGAGACAGGTTTGGGGGAGTAAATTAAGAGCCCTGTTTTGTTTGATGCATCTGTGAAGTGCAGGTATAGAATTTAGGAGGCCGTTCAGTAATCAGAGGTGGGGTTGAGATCAAGGATATAAACCTTGGAGTGATGAAGCTGCAGTTGATGTTCAAGGCAGCACACATGGAGATGGGATCCAGGCTGTGCCTCCAACTGAAGAGCCATCAGAAAGGACTGAGAAACAAGAGCCATGAGATTGAGAGAAAACCTAGACAGTGGATAGAGGACCTATTGAGGAAAGCGTTAAGGGAAGAAATGTCTGAGTCAGCATTGACAGACTAGGCAAGTTAAGATGAAGACAAAGCAGCAAAACAAAAAGGCTCAGAAGTGACCAAAGATTTGACAAGGAAGGTTTGGTGGGAGCCTTGACAAAGAACAAGTTGTGATGAGACAGCATGAGCCAGAAAAGAGGCCTGGGAGAATGGATATGAGCAGGGCCATTATAAAGGGAAGCCATAATGGGGGAGGGAATGCAGGGTGTAGCTAGGTAAGACACTGCTGTGGAGTCAAGGGAGACCTTCAAAGGGGAGACTGTGTCATGGTTATTATATGCTGATGGGAGTGAAGCAAGAGACCAAACAGAACACAGGAGAGGGGAGAGCCACTGTAGCCAAGAGGCAGGGATTTGACAGCTTGCCAGGCATACAATGGGGGAGAGAGAGGAAGGAGATAAGAATACATTGCTGTGGCACTCCCTGGTGGCGCAGCAGGTTAAAGCACAGCACTGAGAATCTGAAGCTGCTTCTGCATGAGTTCGATTCCTGCCCGCCCCGGAGGTGACCACATGGTGTGGCAG